>NC_091119.1:203975297-204285297 GCF_040183065.1 Periplaneta americana | reverse complement strand
CTATAAAAAGGATTTTAAACACATATACAAAAACACTCATTCCTAAAACTGTTTTTATTTATTTTTGTGGCAGGCGTGTTGAAAACAAATATAGGTGAATATATCGAAATATAACTATATAACGATTATAGTTAATTTGATACATAAAAGTGAAACTATGTAGTATGTGTTTTATGTTCTCTATTTTAAATCTACATAAGGTAGGTGTCCCTGATATAGCCATGCTAAGGTTTGAGAATTTTTCTAGCCGCCATTTTGAAAAAAAATGTAAACCACTTTTTTCTTACTCGTTCTCAGTCTAATGGACTTTCTTAAAACAATTTCCTTTCCTCATAAAAATAGCTTTAATTGTCCAAAAAGTCCCAAATTCCAAAAGACTACCTAGTGGTCATATCAGGAACACGTGCACATAATTTGGCCACCCTTGTTCCATGTTCTACAAATCGTGATTGTTTTCAGTTTGATAGCGCAGTTGTGCTAAAATTAAATAATTTTGGTATAAAATGAATAAACATGACATTCAATAATCTTTTTTTATAATTCAAAAGTGTAGTCAAAACAGGTTTTTCCATAAAAAAAATAAGTTGTTTTTCTTAAAATACAAAATTTTTCCGTAATCCCAGCTATAAGGCATGTAAATTTGTCAGGTGAAAAAAAAAAAAAAGTGAAACGAACTTGATATGGCCATATCAGGAGCAGGTAAGCTTTCACGAAAATCGTTTGATTATGAACAACTCGTAAAAGATACGCTATCAACAACAACACCAATCAACAGAACATTAAAAACTGAATCGAGTACTATGGTTTTCATGAAACAATTCTTTGAAAAACATGAATAAAACGAAGGAGACTTACCAAAGAAAAAAAATAAGAAGAGGTCACATGAAAACCGCAAAACAGGCAACTGACGTCATATTGCTCAACCTGACTAGATGTAAAATGATCAAGTGACATACCAGGATGCCCTTTCACTGGATCCTGCTGCAATTTAGCAGATTTTTTGGTTAACTAACTCACAATAGGGGAGCGGCCATTTCAGGAACATGGCCATAACAGGAGCACCCACCTTACTTTGACCGATATTTGCCAATTTTACACATTTACCTTTTACAACAAGGAGAAAATCAGAAACATAGGTTACATTAATAGTAGAAAAATGGACGTTAAATTTTTATTATTAAAATTAAAAATAAATACTATGAAACATGTGTGCGTAACATTAAAATAGCCTCTTTTACAGTCAATTTATTTACTTCTGTTAAATTTAGCCTCGACTTTCATGGGGCGGTAGGAAAATAACACAAAATTAAGTAACATTGTTCATACATTTTTCCATACTTTTCTGCGCAAGGCCAGGACTTTCACTGCAAACCCATCATTCTTCAATCTTTCCTATTTTCCGCCTTCCTCTAAGTCTCTGAGTATTCATATATCTTAATGCTGTCTATCATCTTCTGCCCCGAAATTTTCTCCCGTGTTGATACATTGTGAAAGACGAAATCTTGGAAATTTATGCAATAATAATAATAATAATAATGTTTTATTTTCGCTGGCAGAGTTAAGGCCATAAGGCCTTCTCTTCCACTCAACCAGCCTTAATCAATGCAATACATAAATTTAAATTACAAATATTTTCACTACACTTAAAAGGTTCTCCAGCAATAATCTTCACTACACATTTATTTAAATTTAGATAAATCTATAAGGTAAAGTAGTAACTTAATTTATGAGCTAATTTAATTCAATGAATTATAATTAATTTAATATTTGAGATAGCTAGTAAAATGATGAAAATTAATTTAATATAAGCTTACTAGGACTATGTTACAGGGAGAATATATATATTTCTATTTCTATAATGAGAATATTAATGTAATTGTCATTAGAGGTTTTGTAAATCTATTTAGAGAAATTAAAGATAATAATAATAAGAATGGACAGATGTTAGTTTCATTATAAGTAACAAATATTAATCAGCAATTCATCTGTTAAGTAAGAATTTATGTAATTTTGACCTAAATGAAGCTATTGTCCAACAACCCCTTATATCACTCGGAAGCGAGTTCCAATTTCTAGCAACTGAAACTGTATAGGATGAAGAATATAAAGATGTCTTGTGGTAGGGTATAATGAGTAAATTGTTATAATGAGATCTTGTACTTAGCTGATGATATGCGGATAAATTTTGAAAACGAGAAGCCAAATATATTGGGGTAGCGGTGCGCAGAATTTGAAACAAGAGAACAAGGGAATGCAGAGCTCGTCGATCGCTTAGCCTTAGCCAAGACAGAGTTTGGAAAGACGGGGAAACATGATGCAATGAGTAGCTATTACACAGACAGGGCCATTATGAGTCTCTGGGTACAATTTTTAGATAGTGAGCAGGCTTTGTTTTATCCAACTGAATTCTTGAATTCTTTGAAACCACAAGGAATGCCAACACCCTACGACTCGTTTTGAAGAAACTGCTTTCCAACTATTTGGTGTGGATTAAGGAAAAAAGAGGCTCTATACACTCCAACAGCATCTTTCTTTCAAAATACATAATATAATGTCCATAACAGTACCGTCACAGGTTTATTCCTATCCGCATGAGGAACTATATCGAGAAGTTTTGTTCGATGGCGTCAAACATATAAACTTTCTAAATAATTAGTCATACAATTTTCGTTTTAGTAGTTAAAAAGCACTTATATGATCACATATCACCGTCCTTCGCAAGTCTTTCGTGGCTCCGACTTAAAGAACGTAGAACTTTACACTCTTTGTCTTTACTCTTTCGAATTCTGCACACTTCAACACCAAATTACCTTTCGTCTCGTTTCTCTTATCTATACTCTAACCACGACGTAAATGCCAGGTCACTTATCTGTGGTACGCTAAGGCCCGATTGTATAAACCATTTAATCTTAGCTCAGAGGTTAAATTGATCCTTGTTTCAGCTGAACTTGGAATTTTGTGTTGTATAAAGTCTAATCTGAGATTAATTTGTCTCAAACTAAAGTCAACTTTGACTGAAGAAATTTCTCCGATTAAGTTAGATGATCCAAGTTCAGTTATTTCTTTTCTGTTTGAAATATACGAGTGACAGATTGTGCAAATAAAATATCCATTATTATTAATATTAATAGATATGATAGGTACATTTATATATATTTCTTTCAATTTCTTGCCTTAATACACAAACATTCTTATATTTTATAAGGCTCTATCGTGTTCAGCATTATCAAATAACATAACCTATAATTATATTATGTTTATAACAATCATTAATTATTAATGGATATGATAGGTACATTAATAAATGTTCAATTAACTGTATTGCTGAACGAAAATTGTCGTTTTATAAAGCTTTATTATGTTTAGCAGTATCAAACGCCATAACATGATAACAACTTGGAGAACAGTCAGCCTTCTTCTTATTGTCCGCCATTATTTACATTACACAAAAAAAAAAACAGTGTCTGCAACAGAGTGTACGGAAAGTCGCCAAAAAGTACTTGTAAAGTCGCTAGATTTCTCATTATCAACAAAGAAAGCTTACATTTTGTCACTATGGGGTGCTAAAAAGGTCACTAAATCCCTATTTAAGCAATATAAAAGTTAAAAGAAATTGTTGTTGAAAAAGAGTTAAAGTCGCTAGATTGGCAACACTGAACAAACCTGTATAACATGGTCCGCGCATCACGTATTTCACCTGTTTATGCGATGTTGCCAAATCATTTTCACGTGAACTTAGATTGCATTTGAACCAAGGTAATTTGATCGCAGAAAAGTTTTATACAATAGAAGAAGTGTCTGAACTCGGTTCACTTTTCGATCTTCGATCAAAGTTGATCTTTAGTCAGGGAGTTTTATACAATTGGGCCTAAGTATACCTCTTCATAAACATCTTGTTATTCATCATCTTTTACAATATCCACCTCGCGTCAATGGAATTCCTTGTCACAAAGTATTAGGGGCTGCAAGACAATAAACACCTTTAAGAACAGCTTAAAAGATAACCTTATTAGCATTTCACTCCAATCATACTGATTTAAACTATCACTGACTACATTGTTACTTCTTTCTTTAGACGTCATCCTGAAAGTGCTGTATTTTCAAAATTGTCTCATAATAATCTCTTTCTATTATCTAATATTATTTGAAATATATTAACATTCTATGTATTTTAGCTTAATTCTGCTACACAGTTTATTTCAGTGTTTAATTAATAGTTCATAGTATTTTGTTGTTTAATTCGTAAATAACTCTTGTATACATGTAACTCTCATCTAAATCAAATTGTTGAATTCTTTGTAAGTTCATGAATATGTATATAGGTACACTTTTTGCTGGTTGAATGGAAGAGAAGGCCTTACGGCCTTAACTGTGCCAGCTAAAATAAATCATTATTATTATTATTATTATTATTATTATTATTATTATTATTATTATTATTATATGATGTTCATAGTGTTTAAATATCACAAATCGACGGCCCACTTCAAAAAGGAAAGAACGCAGAATTTTAAGTTCTGAAGAACTTTTCTGTTACTATGAAAAATCTAACGATATTGAAATTACTTCAAATTCTTTTAATGATGTTTTATAAAGGATGCGTCAGAAAGAACGGATGGATTTCAAACTATCGATACGCAACGAGGAGAGAGATATAGTGAGGGGGACCACGACTGTTCGGTCAGCCATAGAATGCAGTTTCAGTTGAGAATATGGTGTTGGTCTGGTGTACAACGTGCTTTCATCGTAGAGACGTTTTTGAAAAATGAAGAGTCTGTGATCGCCACTCAGGACTCATTTCGACATCGGATGTCACGCTAGGATTCCAACTCGGAATACAATTTTGCGGTGGGTGGCTTCATTTCGTATCACAGGTTCAACATTAAAGAAGAAATTACCTGGACGAAATTCTATTGCACTGAGATTGTCCGAGGCTACGGTAAGATCTCGCGCCCTGCGACTTCTTTCTTTGGGACCATTTGAAGGCGTAAGTTTGTAAACATCGATCACATACACTGGACGAACTGAAGACAGCGATTCGTGAAGAAATCGTGGCAATTGCACCAGCTATGACTGTGAAAGTGATGGCGAACATCAGAAAACGCCTCGATGCCTGTATTGAAAGCCAAGGACATCATATGGATAATGTTGTTTTCCATAAATAAACTGCATGTATTGGTGAATATGTTGATAACAATAAATTTTTGATTTGATGAATCTTTACAATTTTCTTGCCATGTGAAATCCATCCGTTCTTTCTGACACACCCTGTATATAGGCCTACTATAAATTTCAAATTAATGTGTGTTGATTGGAATTTACACAGCAACATGAAATTTGGGTTACACTGACGTTTTTGCAAACTGATATGTGTAGCATCAAATTATTTCTGCTTTCGGTTTTATTGCTTCTCAAAATATCCCCCTTAAAACTTATACACTTGTCCATTCGATAGAACCAATCATCAAAACACTGCACCCACTTTTCCACACACACTCTAGAGACCAGTTACTGAAGGTTTCAACCGGAGCTCAGTGGTGTTAAAGGACAATCCGCGCATTTTCTTCTGGATATTTGGGAACAAGAAAAAGTGGTATTGTGCCACATCAGGACTGTATGGCGACGAGTCACTAATTTCACACCTAAGTGTCTATTCCTCAGTGTGGGACGGTGCGTTGTCATGATGGAGGATGACACGGTTTCAAAGTTGTTCTGTACGTATTTTGTATATTGGCCTCTTTCGACTTTTATTGGCTTATCTTCATCTCGAAAGATCCATTGTGTCGAGTACCGTTTATTTTCAGGCTCATAATTAGAAGTAGTAGATTTTAGGAACTTAAAATTAAGAATTTAGAAATCACAATTCATTTTAACATTTTATAGCACTTTTTTAATAATAAAAATAATAATAATAATATTTATTTATTTATTTATTCATTTACTTACTTATTTATTCATTTATTTATTTACTTATTCATTTACTTATTTATTTATTTACTTATTTATTTAGTTATTTGTTTGTTTGTTGTTTATTTTTTGTTTATTTATTTATTTACTTATTTATTTATTTGTTTGTTTGTTGCTTGTTTCTTTATTTGTTTATTCTTTATATATATATATACTTATTTACTTATTAATTAATTTATTTATTTATTCATTCATTCATTTATTTATTTATTTATTTATTTATTTACTTATTTATTTATTTATTTAGTTATTTTTTGTTTATTTATTTATTTACTTATTTATTTATTCATTTATTTATTTATTTGTTTGTGTGTTGTTTGTTTCTTTATTTGTTTATTCTTTATATATATACTTATTTAATTATTAATTAATTTATTTATTCATTTATTTATTTATTTACTTATTTATTTATTTAGTTATTTGTTTGTTTGTTGTTTGTTTATTTTTAGTTTATTTATTTACTTATTTATTTATTCATTTATTTATTTATTTATTTGTTTGTTTGTTGTTTGTTTCTTTATTTGTTTATTCTTTATATATATATATATACTTATTTACTTATTAATTTATTTATTTATTCATTTATTTATTTATTCATTTACTTATTTATTTATTCATTTATTTATTTACTTATTCATTTACTTATTTATTTATTTACTTATTTATTTATTTAGTTATTTGTTTGTTTGTTGTTTGTTTATTTTTTTGTTTATTTATTTATTTATTTGTTTGTTTGTTTCTTTATTTGTTTATTCTTTACATATATATATATATATATACTTATTTACTTATTAATTAATTAATTTATTTATTTATTCATTCATTTATTTATTTATTTATTTACTTATTTATTTATTTAGTTATTTGTTTGTTTGTTGTTTGTTTATTTTTTTGTTTATTTATTTATTTACTTATTTATTTATTCATTTATTTATTTATTTGTTTGTTTGTTTCTTTATTTGTTTATTCTTTATATATATATATATATACTTATTTACTTATTAATTATTTAATTAATTTATTTGTTTATTTATTTACTTATTTATTTATTTATTTAGTTATTTGTTTGTTAGTTGTTTGTTTATTTTTTGTTTATTTATTTATTTACTTATTTATTTATTCATTTATTTATTTATTTGTTTGTTTGTTGTTTGTTTCTTTATTTGTTTATTCTTTATATATATATATATATATATATATATATATATTTACTTATTTACTTATTTATTTATTTATTTATTTATTTATTTATTTATTTATTTATTTATTTATTTATTCATTTACTTATTTTCGCAAAGTTAAGGCCTTCAGGCAATTTGTAGCGTTTTGTGATAGAGCATTTTTAATGTAAAGTTTGGTGGTAGAAATTCAATGTCCTCAATTTTTTAACAGGTCCAATTCCAGTTAAAAATCTTCAAAATAATATAAAACCACAGTGAAATTGTAAACATTAAGAAACATGCCCAAAAGATTTCTTGTGGCTTTATCCTGACCCATCTTATTACTCCATCACAATCACCGCTACCACACTGGATGTTGGACTGTGAAAGAGCAAAATAAACTGTACCGTCAAACCCTCTAGAGTCGACCGCTTTTTTCGTATTTTTAACGCTACTTCACAGACAATGTGATCTACTATTTCACTGAAAATGTTATGTTATAGCGGACAGCTCAGGGATTGTTTTCTGTTATTTTCATTTTATGAACTTCCACGGTCACTGAGGAAAACAAATTTTAAACGCCGGTCGACTCAACCCTGTACTTGGTATCAAATATGTATCAAATATGAATGAGGTCTCGCCCACCTCATTATATTTTGCTCGACTAGTATGACTAGTCAGTTTGTTTTTATACCATTAAGTACGATAATCGGGTCCCGGCATAGCTCAGTTGGTTAGAGAGCACTCAGCGCGCACAGCTGAGAGGTCCTGGGTTCGATTCCCGGTGCCGGTGCGAATTTTTCTCGTACTTAATGGTATAAAAACCTGTACTTGGTGTTAAGTCGACCACCATATTAAAAATACGTGTAAATGAACGTTTGCTCTCATTCCGGTCGATATCGACCTTCTTTTGGATGCTTTTATTATTACTTACTTTTCTATTTTTTATTTTTTATTTATTTGGGATAGAAAAATGCGAACTTTAATACAGTTATTTTAATGTGCATACATTAAATAGGTTAAGGCTCATAAATTTAATAGGAAATATTTAATTAATTAGCAGACATAAAATTACGTCAAACTACATACAACATTATTACATTATTAATGTACTTTATTAATGTACTAAATAGCCCTGAAAAATACAGAAAATACAGTTTCCATCTCCTAATTAATATCGTAACCCTGAAAATCAACACCAAATTTTACGAATTCCTTTTCCTCCATAGGAACAGAAGCACTTAGTTTTCTTTCTGCCTGAACATAGTCAATAAGACTCACATCCTCCACCTCAGGATACTTGAACTGGAATCCATCACAATTTCTGACAAAACGAAATTCAAGTCCTTCTCCTGGAACCAGTTCTTCAATGCAACCGACATAAAATTTAATTGTCTTTTTAGTTGGGAACTTCACTAAAAGCTGATCCCCTGATTTAGGGTCATCGAAATTGTCATTATCATTGTTATCTTCCTCTTCAACCCACTCATCTGACGAATCTTCAGTGGAATGTCGTCCGACTTCATCACTATCTCTGGACTCCTGGTATCCTCTCTGTTTTATTTTCTTGGTGGTTTTCTTGGCTTCTCTTTTTCTGGTCTCCTCAGTTGACACAGGATGAGAGATTTGACTGAGATGTTCCGCCTTCAGTAGGCCTACTGATACTTGCAATACTTTTTCCTGGTTCAGTTTCAATTTTGCTTTTCCTTTTCTTGGCAGCTAATTATTTTTCATATCTCGTGCCCTGGAGCACTTTGATGACCGCTTCTCCCAACAGTGCCGGTGTGGACTGAGATTCTGGAGACTCTGTCAAACCAGATTATGGTAGTTTATTAAGGACTCTTTGTGGCTGGAATGGATAAATTCCACAGGCCTGCATGGTCGACTCTGTACTGGAATACAACTTCAACTCCTGACATCTCTCAATAATATGGAAAAATATTTTTGTTGTAATATGTTGTTACGCTTAAAATTCTGATTACATAAATACAGTTATTTTGTATTGTATTACAGTTAAACAAGGCTAAATTGTTAAAAGTTAGACAGAGTACTTTTTTGTTACTATTTTTGCTATTGGCAACAATGAATTTTACATAATCAAGGACGCAAAATACGTTTGGCACTACCTTCCAAGTAGAGTTGGGTCGATTCGTGAACGAATCGTTCATTCGAATGACTAATAATAAAGAATCGTAAGAATCGATTCGTGGTATCAACGAATCGTCGTTCAAAAGAATAGTAACGAATCGTCGTTCAAAAGAATAGTAAGGAATCGGCATGGTATCGTAACCCACGATTCTATTAGTTGTTTGATGTAACCTGTCAACGGACATTTCCGAACCGTGTCGAATGCTCCCGAGCGAGAGTGAAATCAAAATATGTACTGCATTTGTTAAGTATGGACAATAATGAACACAAACCTGAAATGTGCATAGTTAAATAGAGATGTAATGCAAAAAATGTACTTCATAATAAGATTCAGTTGATAAATTATAATTTAGAGACATTATCTTGGGTGATTTTGTAGATTAATGGAGGTCATGCTGAATGGTTCCAGCCAATGAGAAAGAGGCAATCCAATGTCTCGCCTCTTATGCCATCTATGCGAGAGATGTAGAACATTTTTGTTCTACGCGTGGTTTGCAATGGAAAGTGTCCTGTAAGTCGTTCGTTGACGAATCGTTGGAATCGCAGAGTAGGAAGAATCGTGAACGAATCGTTAGAATCGATTCGTAATGTGTGATTGAATCGTTGGAATCGACTTCTGAAAAAGAATCGTGTTGCCCAACTCTACTTGCAAGATTGAAAGGGGAAGTGTTATGAGTCAGCTGGAAGCAAGCAGTGGCGGCTAGTAGGCAATTCTATTGGAATGAACACGTGAAATTAGAAAGTGTACACAGTGGTCGAATCTAGACCCCCAGGTCGACTCTAGACGGTTCCACGGTACGTAAAACACTGTTGGATGAAATACGACGAAGAATGACAGATTTATAAATTGTTTTACGTAATGTGCTGCAGAGATGAGAAATATGAGAATTCCATTTCAGTTGCTGATCAGGATCACTTATGATGCTCAGAGATTTCACAACTGCGGCTTCTTTCAAAGGGAGGCTTTTACTTTTATAAACATAAGAACTACAATAATTCATTTTTTAAACAAATTATGGAGAAGAGTCTCCGTTGTTCGGGGTAAGAGAAGGGAGGTTCGTGTCATGTTAACTAGGGCAACGCTTCGTCTAAATAATACCCCCTGCATATGACCTCGTATAGATTCTCGCTGTAACTTGAGGATAATTACTTGGCACACGATATTTATTGCGCCAATTTTGTGTAAAATCTTGGGAAATAGTTATCCTTGTAGCGATCGGCGTGGGTTATGTAACAATTAATGACCCGCTATTAAGGGCCGTTGTACTGGAATCCCTTCCCTTGTTATATAGTGGTGAAATACTGCGCGTGTTGGGGTGGTGCCGCAGACTCCAGTGCCCAGAATTAGTCAGCTTGGGGTGCTTAACCCTCCCCATACCCTGTTTCCGCCAAGGAGTAGGCCTATGTTGTACAGCAGCTTCATGTTTCTGTACTGGACAAAGATTGCGATGAAACAAATCTGTAATGCTAGTAAAGGAGAGAAGAAATCTATGGATGGAAGGTAAAGAAAAGCCGAAACGGAACAGAGGTAGAGGACAGCAGGAGGATGAAGAGTAGTTATGGAGAAATATGAGGAAGAAAATTTAATAAAAGGAGAAGGAACTAGAACTAAAACTTATAAGTACACTTCGAAGCTGAGGCACACTTACTCTGAAGTTAAGTACACACGGAATAATACACTGTTTACAAAGCAGCTGGTAAGGTCTTCAATTTATTTATTTATTTATTTATTTATTTATTTATTTATTATTTTGCTAATAATTGTAACATATAATGTAATATATACAAAAAAACTTTAGCTCGCCCCTGAAAGAGTAAAACTCGTTCTCGGGGTGAAGGGTGCTTTGCAGTAATAAGGTATGTGCAAGAAGTGGGTGTTTGGCAGTAAGTGAAAGTAATATTATTTTCATTAACAAAGAAAGACCTGTGAAAATCTGCGTTTTTGAATTTGTATTATTGATACCTAGTTTATGTATGTAATACATCTTGATTACACAACTTTTAACACTATATCACTTCGGAATATGTATGATAAGCACTTTCTTGTGTTAAATTTTAACGTACCTTGTTAACATGTTTCGACCTATTTTCGGTCATCTTCGGAACTGGTAATTGTTGGTGTTGGCGCCTCTTGTTTCCTGTGTGGGTGCGTTCGTAGTGTAGAGTCAAAGAGTGTATGTGTTTTGAAATTGAGTTGTGTGTTGAGAATATCGTTGGGGTGTGTTTTCGTGTGTCTGTATGTTTCATATTGTTCTAGTGTGTTGAGTTTCTGGCTTTTTGGTTGGATGTGCAGTATTTCCATGTCTGTGTTGATGTCTCTGTAGGTGTGGTTGGCATTTGTGATGTGTTCTGCATATGTGGAGGTGTTTTGTAATTTTGTTATGGCTGTGATGTGTTCTTTGTAACGTGTTTGAAATGATCTGCCTGTCTGTCCCATGTAGAAGTTGTTGCAGGTGTCACAAATACAACCACACGGGCGTATACAAACTCAAATGTAACACCTGCAACAACTTCTGCATAGGATAGACAGGCAGATCATTTCAAACACGTTACAAAGAATACATCACAGCCATAACAAAATTACAAAACACCTCCACATATGCAGAACACATCACAGATGCTAACCACACCCACAGAGACATCAACACAAACATGGAAATACTGCACATCCAACCAAAAAGCCAGAAACTAAACACACTAGAACAATATGAAATATACAGACACACGAAAACACACCCCAACGATATTCTCGACACACAACTCAATTTCAAAACACACACACTCTTTGACTCTACACTACGAACGCAGCCACACAGGAAACAAGAGGCGCCAAGACCAACAACGACCAGTTCCGAAGATGACCGAAAATAGGTCGAAACATGTTAACAAGGTACGTTAATATTTAACACAAGAAAGTTCTTATCATATTCCGAAGTGATACAGTGTTAAAAGTTGTGTAATCAAGATGTATATGTAAAAACTGTAATTGTAATATTGTAAAATTTTGACTTATTCCACATTTTAAATCTTCATTACTCATGTAAGATCTGTGGAATAAAATGAATGAATGAAATGAATTTCTTGCTTAGTATAATTATTTTATTTTATTTATTTTATTTATATTTATTTAATGTGCTGTACAACAGCCAGTGGCCAATTACAGTTCAGCACAAACATAACAAAAATATAAAACAAAAATAATTATTACACATAAATATAATTACAATTAATTACAATAATGAAGATGACTGGATAACGAAGAATACTATGAGACAATGATAATTGAGTATAATGCCTAAAAGAATACATAAATGATAAATCGTTGCCAAGAGCAAACTAAGTCTATACATTGAAGGGATCGAATTCGCAGCCATGCATGTTGGCATAATAATAATAATAATAATAATAATAATCATCATCATCATCATCATCATCGCTCTGGGGGGTTGTCAGAAAATTATCAGGGAAGTAAATTTGCAAACATCCTATTTTTGCATGTCCTGTCATTGCAGTATCCCTTCCCTTGTCACCTGTATAGACAACTATAAGAACAGCATCGTTATTAAACCACAAAGTCTAAAAGGGGGCGTTAACGATCACATTTCATCCCCTTTTCTGTATTAGTTGCAACTTATACAGAAATTAAAGGCGCCCGGAACACGGGGCTGGGGGAAATGGATGGAAGGGTGGGAAGGTTGTTTGTGCGGTAATATATCAAGCCGGGGAGAATGAGTGTGCTCGACGGAAAAATGGATCAAATTGCTTATAACCGATGTTGTAAGTGAAGTTTCTATAGGGGCTTGTACGTGCCCGGGTGAGGGGGTGCAGCGCCGTGAGTTATTAGTGAACTGATGTAAGCTGCTAGAGAGTGAGGCGCATGACGGAAGGCATGGCGGCGATAATTAAAACAGTTTGTTATAAGGAAGGAGACGACGTGGTCTGTATTTTATGTCACACACGAGTTAGAGGATCATTTCCTTCTTGGTATTTGGTGGTCAGCATGTACACTGCTACAGACTGGTTCGGAAAACAGACAACTTAGACACCACCTAACGGTTGAGAAAATTTCTGTTCCTAGCCTAATATTTAATTAATCTATTCATCTACTCTTTCTTTTTTGTTATTTATGTGTTCATTTATTCACAAATTTTCACCCAAGCCAGGTTCTTCACTACAAACCCAGCATTCTCCAATTTTTTTTATTTTTTCCTTTTAGTCTCCGCATATGATCCATATATCTTAATGTTTATTTATTTATTTATTTACTTATTTATTTATTCTGGTGTAGGCCTTCTCTTCCACACCATCAGAAATACAAATACAATAACAGAAATAAAAAGAAAAAAAAAACACTATAAACAAAGTACAGTCACACAAAAATATACACAGGTTGCAGTCACACAAACTTTAAATGAGTGATTAAGTATAATTAATTGTATCCTAACTAATTAACATAAACAAGAAACTTGCGATTTTAATCTAGAATAAACACAAATCAACAATTCTAGCAATACCTAAAAAGCATTAAATAAGACAAAATTTTCCAATTTAATTTTGAATTGTGATGTAGTCCGGCAGTCCCTGACGTCATTAGGTAACGAATTCCAGAGACGAGGTATTTCTACAGTGTAGGAGGATGAGTATAGAGACGTTCTATGATGAGGGATAGAAAGAAGTGCTTGATGTCGGTTTCGAATGTTGTCTATCATCTGATACTTCCTTCTGCCCCGAACTTTTCTCCCGTTCACCGTTCCTTCCAATGCATCCTTCAGTAGGCAGTTTCTTCTTGGCCAATGACTCAATCCTATTTATTTCCCTATTCCTGATCAGTTTCAGCGTCATTCTTTCTTCACTCACTCTTTCCAACACACCTTCGTTTCTTATTCTATCTGTCCATTTCACAAGTTCCATTCTTCTCCATATCCACATTTCAAATGCTTCTAGTCGTTTCTCTTCACTTCGTCGTAATGTCCATGTTTCTGCTTTATACAATGCCACACTCCATACAAAGTACTTCACTAGTTTCTTCCTTAGTTTTCCTTTTAGAAAATGCTCGTTTTCCTATTAAAAGCTTCCTTTGTCATTATTATCTTCCTCTTGACTTCCTGGCAGCAGCTCATGTTACTGCTTATAGTAGGCTACACCCCAAGTATTTGAAGCTGTCCACTTGTTCTATTCAGTTGTTTTATTTACATATTTTATAATCCGTTTCCTTATTCATTTAATAATCTTTAATTAATGTATGAGTTATGTAGCACATAATTCTCTCTTTCACTGCATTTATATCGTCAGTACATTTCTCTATTCATTTTTCATCTTATTATTGCTTTCTACTGCATTTCTTTATTGTGAAGTAATTTCTTCAAGGATGGGTAATATTTTGGCGAATCTCGGACCTCATTTCATCTCACTACATCTCGCCAAAATGTAAAAAAATTGTACAACATTGTAAAAATTGTAGAACATTACTAAATTGTAAAACTATAAAAATTTGTAAAAATTGTAATTGTAATATTGTAAAATGTTGACATGTTCCACATCTTAAAGCTTCATTGCTCATGTAAGATCTATGGAATAAAATAAATGAATGAATGAATGAATGAATGAATGAATGAATGAATGAATTTTAACAATATTTCGATAGGAGATTGTTGTGGCTTTTTTTATTTTATAAACAGTTTAGTTTTCAACCACGTTTTGATTGTGATGAAAATGTATTAATTTATTGAATGAATATTTTGACGTTATACCTGTGTTAGGATTAGGAAATTTTCTGATTTTTGGAGCGTAGAAAGAAACTTAGATTTATTTTAGTCGTACATTCGTTCGGTTTGAAAAAGATTTGGATTTTCCAAGAATCTGTTTGTAATGTTCAAATAAACATTTGGATTTCCTAACTTTATGTTGACTGTTACGAAGAATATTTAGATATTTATAGCTGTGCTGCGAATAATATAACTTTGTACTGATTCTATTGTCCAAATTATTTGAATTCTCCAGTTACCTTATATTTTGTGTTATGAAAAACATTTGGCTTTTCCAAATACGTGTTGGATGTGTTGTGGAAATAATTTTGAGTTTTTCTTCTATGTACTGAATTTCTTGTAAGAAAGATTTTGGTTTTCTAATTGTGTGTTTATGCTATGTTGTGGTCGTGCCGGAGAATCAGTCCCATTCCGAGGCTTACTGTTAGGTTTCGTAACAAGCTGTTTTTTTACGGTGATTGGAGATTTATCTTTCGAAGAGGTGGAAAAATTCAAATATCTTGGAGCAACAGTAACAAACATAAATGATACTCGGGAGGAAATTAAACGAAGAATAAATATGGCAAGTGCGTGTTATTATTTGGATGAGAAGCTTTTGTCATCTAGTCTGCTGTCAAAAATGCTGAAAGTTAGAATTTATAAAACAGTTATATTACCGGTTGTTCTGTATGGTTGTGAAACTTGGACTCTCACTTAGAGAGAGGAACAGAGATTAAGGGTGTTTGAGAATAAGGTGCTTAGGAAAATATTTGGGTTAAGAGCGATGAAGTTACAGGAGAATGGAGAAAGTTACACAACGCAGAACTGCACGCATTGTATTCTTCACCTGACATAATTAGGAACATAAAATCCAGACGTTTGAGATGGGCAGGACGTGTAGCACGTATGGGCGAATCCAGAAATGCATATAGAGTGTTAGTTGGGAGGTCGGAGGGAAATAGACCTTTGGGGAGGCCGACACATGGGGTGGGAAGATAATATTGAAATGGATCTGAGGGAGGTGGGATATGATGATAGAGACTGGATTAATCTTGCTCAGGATAGGGACCAATGGCGGGCTTATGTGAGGGCGGCACTGAACCTCCGGGTTCCTTAAAAGCCAGTAAGTAAGTAAGTAAATAAGTAAGTAAGTGTTTATGCTATTATGAAAAATTAGCGTTGTGCAAGTGCGCATTGATTGTGTTGTAAATCTAATTTTAGTTTTTCAAATACATGTTAATTGCGTTATAAGACAAATTTGAATTCTCATTTACAGTAGGCCTATTTTTGCTTATGTTGTCAACAATTTCGGTTTTGTATGTTGATTTCATTCTTAAAAGCACATTTTTTTTCTAATTGCTGTGTATTGATTCAGTTGTGAAAAACGTTCGACTTTTTAAATTTTGTGTTGAGAAAATAATAATAATATAACCAGGATTTTACAGTTCTGAGTTGGATTTTCATTTGCGCGTATGTTAAGTTTGTTGTAAAAAGAATTTTCATTTGTGTGTATTGATTGTGTCTTAGAAAATGTTTTGTATTTGAGTGTTTTATGTTCTGTTCTGAAATATCTATTGCTAGTGTTGTGAAAAATGTTTGTTTTGAATTACGACTAGATTATAGTGTAAAGCAAACTTTTAGATTTTGCTTTAAATTACGACTAGATTGTAGTGTAAAGCAGATTTTTAGATGTCGTTTTTGAATTACGACTAGATTGTAGTGTAAAGCACATTTTTAGATTTTGTTTTGAATTACAACTAGATTGTAGTGTAAAGCAGATTTTTAGATTTTGTTTTGAATTACGACTAGATTGTAGTGTAAAGCACATTTTTAGATTTTGTTTTGAATTACAACTAGATTGTAGTGTAAAGCACATTTTTAGATTTTGTTTTGAATTACAACTAGATTGTAGTGTAAAGCAGATTTTTAGATTTTGTTTTGAATTACAACTAGATTGTAGTGTAAAGCAGATTTTTAGATGTTGTTTTGAATTACAACTAGATTGTAGTGTAAAGCAGATTTTTAGATTTTGTTTTGAATTACAACTAGATTGTAGTGTAAAGCAGATTTTTAGATTTTGTTTTTGAATTACGACTAGATTGTAGTGTAAAGCAGATTTTTATATTTTGCTTTTGAATTACGACTAGATTGTAGTGTAAAGCAGATTTTTAGATTTTGTTTTGAATTACAACTAGATTGTAGTGTAAAGCTGATTTTTAGATTTTGTTTTGAATTACAACTAGATTGTAGTGTAAAGCAGATTTTTAGATTTTGTTTTGAATTACGACTGGATTGTAGTGGACAGCAGACTTTTAGATTTGGTTTTGAATTACGACTGGATTGTAGTGGACAGCAGACTTTTAGATTTTGTTTTGAATTACGACTGGATTGTAGTGGACAGCAGACTTTTAGATTTGGTTTTGAATTACGACTGGATTGTAGTGGACAGGAGACTTTTAGATTTGGTTTTGAATTACGACTGGATTGTAGTGGACAGCAGACTTTTAGATTAGGTTTTGAATTACGACTGGATTGTAGTGGACAGGAGACTTTTAGATTTGGTTTTGAATTACGACTGGATTGTAGTGGACAGCAGACTTTTAGATTTTGTTTTGAATTACGACTGGATTGTAGTGGACAGGAGACTTTTAGATTTGGTTTTGAATTACGACTAGATTGTAGTGGACAGGAGACTTTTAGATTTGGTTTTGAATTACGACTGGATTGTAGTGGACAGCAGACTTTTAGATTTGGTTTTGAATTACGACTGGATTGTAGTGGACAGCAGACTTTTAGATTTGGTTTTGAATTACGACTGGATTGTAGTGTAAAGCAGGTTTTTAGATTTCCGGATTTGTGTTGATGGTGTTTTGAAAAATATTTATCTTTTACAATAATTATGTGTTGATTATGTTGCAAGAAGATTTTATATTTTTAATTTTATGTTAATTGTATTGTGAAAAACATTTGTGTTTTCCAGTTGTGTTTGTGTTTTGAGAAGATGATTTTGATTTTCCTATTGTGGCTCGATTTTTTGTGAAGAACATTTGTTTCTTTTATTGCGTATTAATTATTTTTGGACAATATTAGGATTTTCCAGCTATGCTACGAGCAAAACTGTCGAAGAAAGCACAACAAAATTTGCATGGCAATCCCTGACAAGAGAAAATTGTCTGACAAGGAAGTCGAGCAGTTACAACTGTTTTTATTAAAGTTGAGGATTGCTGCTTTATTTTCCCGTGTTTAATTGCACTGCAATTACCACGTGTGTGTTCACTGCGTACTTAGATATGTTAAGCCGTTCCAAGAACAAGGTCCCTGAGGGGTGACCACAAAATCTCCAGTTTAATAAAGATTTTAAATCCCCGCCAACGTCGAATGGCGTCGCTGCCACCCTTCCTTGTCCTAACCGCTTTGAAGTGGTCTTTACAGCAATACCCTAATAAGCATGACTGTTTTAACTAGACTACGTCTAGGGAGGTTTGTTGTAGCCCTGGATTTCCTTCCCCATCCCCTCGCTCTCGCAGAACGAGGCGCTCGATATTGCCTGGTTTACATTTTAGTAGGAATGGCGGCGTGATAATTTCTAATATTTCTCTTTGATATCTTTGCAAACGATATGCTAAAGCTGGCTGTAATCTCATTGAGTGTAACTTGAATTTATATTTTCAAACAGGAGCACTCTGAAATGACATTTCTCTTTTTTTTATACATTTCATTGAATGAAAAGTTATTTTCCACAGTTTTTGTAGGGTAGGATGTAGTGCTCCATTATCATCTCTGTTATAATTACCATCAATGTTATAATCACCACAACCATCGGACTTACTTTCCGGACTTGGCTAGAATTAAATGCGATATTGTGTGTAACAACATTAATAGTAATAATAATAATAATAATAATAATAATAATAATAATAATAATAATAATAATAATAATAATAGTAATAATCATATTGCTATTTTCTACCGATTTGTGACAAAAGAATTATGTCTACTTAAACTGTACAATAACGATGAAGTCAAATATCTTAATTTTGGTATTATGGAGAATACATCTTACGGAGGTGCATGCAGAGTGTCTAAAAATAAGTGACTTAACTCCAGAAATGTGTTCCTCATATATATAAACAACGGATATCATTTTTGTATGCACATAACTTCGAAAATACTTGGTTTTCTAGTTAAGGATATATGTACGTGAACGACCACAAATATTATCAGAAAATGCAAGCTCTAAATTTCTAAAATTTTATAAGAAAATTAACTCACAATTGGACAAAAATTACAAGGTAGCACAACAAGACTTATTAGAACTCAAATATCTTATAAAAGTATAAAAAGCTTAATAATAATATTTTTCAAACCAGTTTTATCAAAGTATAAAAAAAAAATCTGCAGGTACATCATTTGGTAACCATAACATTGTTATGGTCTTTCTGACATTTTAAATATTTTTCCTGCATGTAATAAACACTTATTTCTGAAAAGTAGACTACTCTCAGACATGTAGAGTTGTTTATTTCAGTACAATTAATTTTTTATTTGTCCTATATAAAATATATTAAAATTTACATAATGTTTTGTGACCTAATTTTTCTATTTTCAAACAAATGGGCACCATTGTAGTCTACCTTTCGCATAATTGTATGTTAAATCAGTGTACAAAATTTCAGAATTCTATCTCTAATGGTTGTGGAGTTATGAAATAATGTGTGAAAATTTTCAAATTTTTAAAAATTTAATTTAAAATAAAAAGTGAATTCTAAAAAATGTTATTAGTAACCTTTTTTATACTTTTATCAGATATAAGTTCTAATAAGTCTTGTTGTGGTACCTTGTAATTTTTGTCCAATTGTGAGTTAATTTCCTCATAAAATTTTAGAAATTTAGAGCCTGCATTTTCTGACAATATTTGTGGTCGTTCACGTACATATACCCTTAAAGACGTTCATAACACGTTCTAACTGAAATGTCCTGCAACACAAGATACTGTTTAACATAATTTGGCAGTTGTGTGCTTAGTGGTGCATGTTGATTGGACGTTGTTGACCATGTACACACAACAGGAGCTTGAAACCAAGCAATTCCGGGCCTGTGAACATATAAACTATCTTCATTGTTTATATGTGAGGAACACTTTCCTAAAGTTATACTATTTATTTTTGGAACAGACTGTATAGTATTGTCAGAGTGATGGGTAAAAAATGGGTAGAAAAATCTAGATAGTGCTCAAGATTTTACTCTTTCGCAATAGTATAGTCAAACGTCTGAGAAAGTTACAAAACTTGTTCTCATAACACGAGTCATGTTTTATTTTTGCTGCTGGACGTTGTTTCCTTTGTCTCGTAAAAAATATAAATAACCTTCTTTCTCTTCTTCCGCAGGTTGTGTAAACGGAAGTGTGATTTGACAACTTCAACGACTTCAGGATAAATTGGCGCCATGCTTCTGTGAGGTGAGTACGCAGATTACTTTTTCCCAGAAGATTAGTCGAGCTATCGTGTTCATAAGATGGTTTTCAAATTTACAACATTAATTATTCATATACTTATATTATTCCGAAGACGAACCTATCATGTTGATAATATAGTTTTAAAATTTACAACATTAATTCTTTGATGGGCGATCATAAGAATACAAGTCAAAAAACCTTATTTTACAGGAGAGCAAAAAAACTGTTTAACATCATACATGATTTTGAAGATACTGTTATGTGCATCAGAGAATGCGGCGTTCTACAGCAGGTTTTGACTTGTACTCTTTTTACCAGACATAGATATCGAGCTGATGATGACAAAACTGTACATACCTCAATTTCGCCAAAAACTGACTTGTACTCTTATGATCGCCCATCAAAGAATTATTCATATACTTATATTATTTCGGAGACGAACCTATCATGTTGATAAGATAGTTTTAAAATTTACAACATTAATTATTCATATACTTATATTATTCCGGAGACGAATCTATCATGTTGATAAGATAGTTTTAAAATTTACAACATTAATTATTCATAAACTTATATTATTCCGGAGCCGAAACTATCATGCTGATAAGATAGTTTTAAAATTTACAACATTAATTTGTCATATATTTTATTCCGTAGGCGAAACTGTCATGTCCATGAGATGGCTTTAAAATGTAGCTTACAACATTAACTCGTCATATATTTTATTCCGTAGGCGAAACTGTCATGTCCATAAGATGGTTTTAAAATTTACAACATTAACTCGTCATATATTTTATTGCGTAGGGGAAACTGTAATGTCCATAAGATGATTTTAAAATTTACAACATTAACTCGTCATATATTTTATTGCGTAGGGGAAACTGTAATGTCCATAAGATGGTTTTAAAATGTACAACATTAACTCGTCATATATTTTATTCCGTAGGCGAAACTGTCATGTCCATAAGATGGCCTTAAAATTTACAACATTAACTCGTCATATATTTTATTCCGTAGGCGAAACTGCCATGTCCATAAGATGGCTTTAAAATGTACAACATTAACTCGTCATATATTTTATTCCGTAGGCGAAACTGTCATGTCCATGAGATGGCTTTAAAATTTACAACATTAACTCGTCATTTATTTTATTCCGTAGGCGAAACTGTCATGTCCATAAGGTGGCTTTAAAGTTTACAATATTAACTCGTCATATATTTTATTCCGTAGGCGAAACTGTCATGTCCATAAGGTGGCTTTAAAATTTACAACATTAACTCGTCATATATTTTATTCCGTAGTCGAAACTGTCATGTCCATAAGATGGTTTTAAAATGTACAACATTAACTCGTCATATATTTTATTCCGTAGGCGAAACTGTCATGTCCATAAGATGGTTTTAAAATGTACAACATTAACTCGTCATATATTTTATTCCGTAGGCGAAACTGTCATGTCCATAAGATGGCCTTAAAATTTACAACATTAACTCGTCATATATTTTATTCCGTAGGCGAAACTGCCATGTCCATAAGATGGCTTTAAAATGTACAACATTAACTCGTCATATATTTTATTCCGTAGGCGAAACTGTCATGTCCATGAGATGGCTTTAAAATTTACAACATTAACTCGTCATTTATTTTATTCCGTAGGCGAAACTGTCATGTCCATAAGGTGGCTTTAAAGTTTACAATATTAACTCGTCATATATTTTATTCCGTAGGCGAAACTGTCATGTCCATAAGGTGGCTTTAAAATTTACAACATTAACTCGTCATATATTTTATTCCGTAGTCGAAACTGTCATGTCCATAAGATGGTTTTAAAATGTACAACATTAACTCGTCATATATTTTATTCCGTAGGCGAAACTGTCATGTCCATAAGATGGTTTTAAAATGTACAACATTAACTCGTCATATATTTTATTCCGTAGGCGAAACTGTCATGTCCATAAGATGGCCTTAAAATTTACAACATTAACTCGTCATATATTTTATTCCGTAGGCGAAACTGCCATGTCCATAAGATGGCTTTAAAATGTACAACATTAACTCGTCATATATTTTATTCCGTAGGCGAAACTGTCATGTCCATGAGATGGCTTTAAAATTTACAACATTAACTCGTCATTTATTTTATTCCGTAGGCGAAACTGTCATGTCCATAAGGTGGCTTTAAAATTTACAATATTAACTCGTCATATATTTTATTCCGTACGCGAAACTGTCATGTCCATAAGGTGGCTTTAAAATTTACAATATTAACTCGTCATATATTTTATTCCGTAGGCGAAACTGTCATGTCCATAAGGTGGCTTTAAAATTTACAACATTAACTCGTCATATATTTTATTCCGTAGTCGAAACTGTCATGTCCATAAGATGGTTTTAAAATGTACAACATTAACTCGTCATATATTTTATTCCGTAGGCGAAACTGTCATGTCCATAAGATGGTTTTAAAATGTACAACATTAACTCGACATATATTTTATTTCGGAGACGAAACAGAAATAAATCGACAGAAATAGACGAGGAAATGTAAACTATAAATAAGTTAGGTAACATTTCGGCCATTATAACATTATGTAGAGAATAACAGAGCAGGAAATAACGTAACTCGTAATCTGATTGGTAGACATGAATTAATAAAGCACACGACGATTTATTCTAAACGAAATTTTATCGTGCACAGTCTTAATATAGCATGTCTGATGCAAGCTTACCGGTGATCACGACCGGTGGCAGAAATGAGAAAGAGCTAGAAACTTTTCTCATTAGCGTTACAGTATATCTTCCACAGAGTGCTTACTGCTTTTATTATATCTGCAAAATATTTTAGTCTTTCTCTTTAGTTTTATATACTTAGATCCTCTATATCAGAATCTTCAATTTTATTCCTTTAATCAGGTACAAACACTGGATTTTTTAATCTGGTGGTAATTTCTTTCATAAATTGTTATCGGAAGTTATTGTAATTTATACAACTTATTACTAATCTGATCTTCTATAATATATTTAATATTTCTTTTGCCATCATTCAATTTGTGTCGGCCTGGGTAGCGTATAGTGCTGGCCTTCTGTGCTCGAGGTTGCGGGTTCGATCCCGGTCCAGACCGATGACATTTAAGTCAGTACAGGCTCATGTCAATAGACTTATTGGCATGTAAAAGAACTCCTGCCGGACAAAATTCCGGCACACCGGCGACGCTGATATAACCTCGGCAGTTGCGAGCGTCGTTAAATAAACTATAATTTAAAAAAATCATTCAATTTGTATTTTTAAGAATGCAGGGTTCAAGCTACAGTCGCATTTGTCGCATTTGGCTACTCGACTTCTAAAAATGCAGCAAACTTTGAATGTAAATGTGCAGAAATGCGACAACCACAATGGACTTCAGAAACGAAGTGGTAATGGAGAAAATGAAATCAGAGATGTGTTTGAATTAATCTGAATTTAAATGAAATGCTAATGGCAAGGGCAATGTTCAAAAAGGTATTGAGCAATAGGTGTTCAGGAATTGATTTCAAAGAGTTGGTGCAATTCATATAAGTGAACAGTGTCTTCTAATTGATTTATATAATTCCATCGTGATAGAGAATTTATTTAGTTACACGAATCTTGTAAAAACTGGAATTAGAAACCGTCTTTCACTAAAAAGAGTTAGCACTCTACTAACAATAAATCTTGAAGGGCCTACTAGTAAAGAATTTCAATGTTTAGAGTGCCCATAAAATAACGTATTTTAATGTGATGTAAATTCAGCAGCAATTGGTTCTAAACATACCTACGTCTAATGGTTTACTTACATAAGTTACTTATATCTAGATTGTGATAAGATGGATTGAAAGTAATAAAACTTCAAGAAACAAATTACATACCTTTTTGTTTCTGCATACATTATTACTTTTATCTTGCTGCGCAATTATTTGTAATATTACACAAGGATTTCGTAATTTGCACAAATATAATTTGTTATTTGTGTATTTTTGCGACAGTTATTTATTTTCTATCTTAAACCCTCATTATGTCTCTTTATTGATTGATTGATTGATTGATTGATTGATTGATTGATTCATTCATTCATTCATTCATTCATTCATTCATTCATTCATTCATTCATTCATTCATTCATTCATTATATTCCATAGATCTTACTTGAGCAATGAAGCTTTAAGGTGTGGAACAAGTCAAAATTTTACAATATTACAATTACAATTTTTACACATTTTTACAATATTTTACAATTTTTTGCAGTTTTACAACTTAGTAATTTTCTACAATTTTTACAATTTTGTGCAATTTTTTACAATATTTTGGCGAGATGTAGTGAGATGAGGTAAGGTCCGAGGATTCGCCAAAAGATTACCCGGCATTTGCCTTTGGGTTGGGGAAAACCTCGGAAAAACCCAACCAGGTAATCAAATCATCGTGGTCATATAAGCCTCTAGGTAGTTATATTTTTAACAGCATGACTGAGAATATGCTAAAAACTTCAGATTTGACACGCCCTTCAAATAAACTATTTACTATTACTAGCACTACTACCATTATTGTTATTCCTATTGTTACTTCTACTACTACTACTACTACTACTACTACTACTACTACTACTACTACTACTACTACTACTACTACTACTGCTACTGCTGCTGCTTCTGCTACTATTTCTACTACTGCTATTATTGGTACTGCTACTTACTTACTTACTTACTTACTGGCTTTTAAGGAACCCGGAGGTTCATTGCCGCCCTCACATAAGCCCGCCATTGGTCCCTATCCTGAGCAAGATTAATCCATTCTCTATCATCATATCTCACCTCCCTCAAATCCATTTTAATATTATCTTCCCATCTACGTCTTGGCCTCCCTAAAGGTCTTTTTCCCTCCGGCCTCCCAACTAACACTCTATATGCATTTCTGGATTCGCCCATACGTGCTACATGCCCTGCCCATCTCAAACGTCTGGATTTAATGTTCCTAATTATGTCAGGTGAAGAACAAAATGCGTGCAGTTCTGCGTTGTGTAACTTTCTCCATTCTCCTGTAACTTCATCCTTCTTAGCCCCAAATCTCAAAACCTTATTCCTTTGCTGTGGTCGTGCCAGAGAATCAGTCCCATTCCGAGGCTTATTTCAAGGATTCGTAACAAGCTGTTTTTTACGGTGATGGGTTGTTAGCCCTTTGCCCAACCCCCAAGCTGGAGGACCACCCCTCATCGGCTGTCCGCGACTGCTTATTCAATATATTCGCAGCTACCCTCCATATCTGGAGGTCGTCTCCTCAATCCGCAACCTGAGGACGTGCCATGCCGTGGTGATAGGGACCCACAATACATGGATTGGTACTGCTACATAAGAAGAAATTAGTGAACGTATCACAAAAAAAAATATTATCCTAACATCTTTGTGCACAATACATTTCGCTCGTGCTCGTCAATGTTCGAACCTGGATTTTCGGCATGCAAACGGGAACCTAGAACTTAGCATTAAAGTTACAAGATCTGGTGTAACATGATCGTATTTTAATTTGTACAATTTACAGAAATAAGGGTTACATTTTCATTGAAATAATATGAAACTTAAAATACGAGCTTGTAAGACTTTTCGTTATGTAATAGTGGATACAGTAGCCAACTTGGCTAGCCGGTGTAACCGCTTGTAATGTGAACGAACACTGGATGCTTTCTCATTGAGTTCTTCAAAATCTCCATGCGTGATGCAGACTCAGTTTCAGCTGTTCGTGACGGTTAACATTCGTGAAGCCATGTCGTTTATTGCACTTCATTTGTCTAAAGAAGATATTAGAAATTACCAGAACTGTACGGCCTCAGGTGGACAAGACCGTTTATTATCCTTGCGTGTGCGATACAAAGAAACAGAACTGATGAGTTGCACCTGCCAGAAAGGCAATTACTGAATGCGCGTCAAAAAACTGAGTCACGTGCCTTGGAAGTGCGCCGTGGATCCACAGATTTATCGAACGTGTGCCTCAGTGTACAAAGTACGTTTTTCCATGGAAATTTTCTAGGTTTACACAGTTGGACAGACTGCAGAAATAATGATGAACTATGAATGGTCCATAATATGAATCCTCCAGGTACGAAGACGAGTGTTGTTTGTCGTATGTATGTATGTATGTATGTATGTATGTATGTATGTATGTATGTATGTATGTATGTATGTATGTATGTATGTATGTATGTATGTATGTATGTATGTATGTATGTATGTGTGTATGTATGTATTTATGTGTGTATGTATGTATTTATGTATGTATGTATGTATTTATGTATGTATGTATGTATTTATTTATGTATTTATGTATGTATGTATCTATGTATGTATATATTTATGTATTCATGTATGTATGTATTTATGTATTTATGTATGCATGCATGTATGTATTTATGTATGTATGCATGTATGTATGTATGTATGTATGTATGTATGTATGTATTTATTTATGTATGTATGCATGCATGCATGCATGTATGTATGTATGTATGTATTTATTTATTCACACTGCGGCAGTGGTAACTAATTACACTCAATAATGACAATAATAAACAATTAATAAAAGATGCAATTTTATTTATTTTTATTTATTTATTTATTTATTTATTTAATGTGCTGTACAACAGCCAGTGGCCAATTACAGTTCAGCACAAATATAACAAAAAACATAAAACAAAAATAATTATTACACATAAATACAATTACAATTAATTACAATAATGACGATGAATGGATAACTAAGAATACTATGAGACAATGTTAATTGAGTATAATGCCTAAAAGAATACATAAATGATAAATCGTTGCCAAGAGCAAACAAAGTCTATACATTGAAGGGGTCGAATTCGCTGCCATGCATGTTGGCATTTTTAATGCATCTGGAGACTGGTGAAAGAAATTTCGAATTTCTAATATAGAAAAGTTTGTGGGCTCTCATATCTTTTGTTGGAATACGTAAGGTAATATTGTTTAAGAAAGAGTCACAGGATATATCACCTTTGAGGACTTTACAAATTAATAATAATAATAATAATAATAATAATAATAATAATAATAATAATAATAATAATAATAATAACAGGGAATATCCTAAATTAAATGAAGCACGATCACTTAAAATAACATTTAAAGTAAATCTAATTTGTATCTTAAACCTAAGTTCGAACTAAAACCCACGAGTATGATATGTTCATATCTGCACAAGTACCTTGCAACGCTACACTCATTTCGCTGTCAACTCACTCACTGCACTGGAACTACGACACGTTTCACTGATTCTGTCCTCATTTCACTAACACTTCAAAAACATTTCACTGTTCAAATACTTTGCACTACCACTATAAACTATAAAGCTTCACTGACAGGAACACGTTTCACTTACACAACACACTTCACTGATACAACACACTTCAGTGACACAACATAATTCTTCACTGATACAACACTTCAATAACAACATATCATTTACACCCTTTAAATACTGTGTATAATTACCGTCTATTAGTAAAGTCCTTAAGCCTATTTTTAAATACATTTTTGGTTGTTGGTAAAGCCTTTAGTAAGTCTGCAGGTAAAGCATTCCAGTCCCTGATAGTATGATTGAGAAAAGAAAACTTTCCAGTGTCCGTCCTCTGTCTTCTTTCCCTGAATTTATATGAGTGGATATGACAATAGATGCTGCAGTTCTTAGTTTAGAATACCGGGTGTTCCAAAAGTGCGTGTATTAAATAGTCTAATGGATTTTAAAGAAGGTTAAAACAAACATTTTCCTTTGTCAGACAACTTAGGGTTGGCGTCGCACTCTTAACCCCTAGACGGCGTTAGATTTGGGAACGCTGAGTCACATAAAGCACGTCGCCCTGCTGGATAGAGCTGTTTGCCTGCTCACTCTTTGCTCAAAGTGAACAGCACTGAACTCTGAACAGAGCAAACAGTGACGAACTATTGGCTGTCGGACTCTCTCAAGGATCCAAGGGATAGTACGTATCCAGTCCTCTGCGACCAAAATCTTGTTTCGTAGGTCCTCATTATTTACAGGAATGACTTACACTAAAATACTCATATGACCCTATAAGGACTCCGGGTTGGTGAGGTCAGGAGAACTTGGTGGCCATGCAAAAAGTCCTCTACTTCCAATCCCTGTCTGGAAAGGTATTGTCCAGGAACGCACTGCATTTCGCAGTATTGAAGCTTAACAATTTAATTGGGGTTTATTAAATTATTTGGCTCATTATCACCACCACCACCACACCACCACCACCACCACATAAAGTAACAAAACTAACACATATTACTAATATTTTGAAGTTGAAGGGCGGACTCTTACTTTTCTGTAAAATCATATCAATACGAGCCAGTTGATTTGTTTCTTTATTTCAACTGTAATCGGTTTTGAATTTGGAAATTTAGGAAATAAAGAATCACATAGAGCTACATTACCTCTGGCTGATACGTACCTATATTATCAGGCAGTACATCTCACTTGACTATATGTGTCAGAGGAAGAACAATTGTTTGTATGCATCTGAAGTCTGATTAGTGTAATATATAGCTAGTCGGCGATGTATGCAATGGAGGGGGAAAGGAACTGGACACCCTACCTCATTTTCTCCTAACGTAGTTGCCTCATAAGTGGTGCCTTGATGGTTTCATTTGTGACGTTTAGATCTATCTTCGGACAGTTGACTAAAATCAACATAGAGCAACAATCAGTGTTGCCAACTCAATTCTTAAAAACACGCTAAGATACAATGCAGAAACCTTTAAATTGCTATATTGCCAAGTACAAATAAGATTATTTTACCGCTGTGAATGTAAAAAAAAACGCTAAATTCCTGTATGAGCAATGCAAATTTCATAAATTTTACCTGCTAAACTAACACTGAAAAACGCAAGATCTAGCAGGAAAACCGCAGAATTGGCAACGCTGGCTACAACGCACTTCTTAACAATCCCCGCGTCTTTAAATGGCTTCATTTCTGCTGCGTATTATGATGCTTTTATTGTCAATTCGTTTTTATATATAATGGAATAGGGTTAAGATATTACGTATATTTTTTACGTTATTTTCAGTTTTTCTGTCCTTCGTTGAGAATATTTTGGGTACTTGTTACCAAATTTGAATGAACTCTATTGTAATGTCTATTAATATAAAAAAAACGTTTATAACCCATTATTAGGCCTACATCAAGACATAATAAGGACATGAGACAGAGCACTTACTTACCTACTTACTTATGGCTTTTAAGGAACCCGGAGGTTCATTGCCGCCCTCACATAAGCCTGCCATCGGTCCCTATCCTGAGCAAGATTAATCCAGTCTCTATCATCATATCCCACCTCCCTCAAATCCATTTTAATATTATCCTCCCATCTACGTCTCGGCCTCCCCAAAGGTCCTCAGTGTTTGGTTTCGTAACAAGCTGTTTTTTACGGTGATGGGTTGTTAGCCCTTCGCCCAATCCCCAAGCTGGAGGACCACACCCTATCGGCTGTCCACGACTGCTTATTCAATATATTCGTAGCTACCCTCCATATCTGGAGGCGGTCTCCTGTATCCGCAACCTGAGGACGCGCCATGCCGTGGTGATGGGGACCCACAATACAGCACTACTTTTTTAAAAGAAAACACCTTCACTAGCAGTAAAGTTGCAGAGTGTCCCGCGCCGTGGCGTCGTGGTCTAAGGCATCCTGCCTAGGACTCGCGTTACGGAATGCGCGCTGGTTCGAATCCTCATGGGGGAAGAAATTTTCTCATGAAATTTCGGCCAGTGTATGGGACCGGTGCCTACCCAGCATCGTGATGCACTTGGGGAGCTACGATAGGTAGCGAAATCCGGTTGTGAATGCGAGCTATAACGGCTGGGGGGATCATCGTGCTGACCACACGATACCTCCATTCTGGTTGGATGATCGTCCACCTCTGCTTCGGCATGTGGGCGTGAGGCCAGCAGCCGGCTGATCGGTCTAGGCCCTTCACGGGCTGTAGCGCCACGGAAAGTTGCAGAGTAACCAAAGTTTTTTCCAGTTACACATTAGTACAGAAATTAAAAAAAAAAATCTCAGAAAAAGGAAAAAGAATAGTAAATATTATTTCAAGAGCCACAATAAATGTCTTTGACAGCCGAATGCGGCCCGCGGATCGCGTATTGAGAACCACTGACCTAAAGACTTACTTTGTAAATAATGACGTAAGTCTGGTCCAAATTCTTTAAGAAGAAAGACTTTTAGCATTGAAATACAGTAGAACCTTCACTATCCGTGGTAATGAAGGGGGTGGGATGAACGGTTAATCGAAAAAATCGGATAATCCGTACCAAAGAAGACGCTCATAAATTAAGTGTTGCATAATGCAGTTTCGTAATTTTCTCCGTAGTCATGTGTTTTAACACATTAGGTAGTGGATCGGGAGTTTTAAGTATAATAGTTCTGTTGGAAAGAGTGGATGAAGAAAGAATAATGCTGAAACTGATCAGGAAGAGAAAAAGGAATTGGCTGGGTCACTGAATGAGAAGAAACTTCCTACCGAAAGATTCACTGGAAGGAATGGTGAACGAAGATTTCGGGACAGAAGAAGATATCAAATAACAGACGGTATTAAGATATATGGATCATATGAGGAGACTATGAGGAAGGCAGAAAATAGGAAAGACTGGAGAATGCTGGGTTTGTAGTGACAGAACACTATGAATGAAAGAATGTCAATGACGGGTTTCAAGGAAACTTTCGATGATGGGTTTCTATGAAAAGATAGGAAAAATATAGGTCTGAGTTTGTAGATTTAAGTAATTTATACACTTTATCCTTGTTTTTTTATTAAATCTCGCACAGTTGTAACTCTAATCTCCTATTCCGATGTGAGATGAACCACAGTTCCTCTTTTCCAAAACCAATCAATTATGCACTTCTCTTCGATACTTAGCACAACATGTATTCTTTTGACACTTCTGGAAGACGTTTTGCAGAGAAATTAAACAGGTCACTCGAACAGTAGTCCATAATGTGTAAGGGCAAAGGTTTGTAATATCATACTATAAAACAATGTACTAATGTATTGTGTAGTACTCAATATTTTTTCTGGAACAAAACAAAGAGAGAATGACAAACGGATAATCCAACAATCGGTTAAGAGGGTGCGGATAATCAGGGTTCTACTGTATTTATTTCATATCACTATTTTGTGCGAGATCGTGCGTATTTGCTTGGTTTCCGCACAAAACCAATCCGCGGAAAGTATAAAATTCCACATTCAGCATTCCCAACCTAACACACATAACAATTTCCCTCTTCTTACCGCTTAAGTGACATATTGATTTTACTGCTTTAGGCTTTTAACATATTATTTTTAGAGACGTTCGATATAGTAATAATTATAAATTGGAAACTTACCACTGCAATTTCACCTAAATTGCACTGTCAATTATTGTTTTTAAATATTTGCAAAAATTAAGTAAACTCTAAATCATTACATAACCTTACCGTTTGTTTTAAGTTCGCATTTATAGACTGGGGGAAAAAAAAAGACAGACGTATATCTCGGCCTGCTGGAGTATAGTAAACACAGAAAATATTTTAAAGCAACAATGTTGAAGATAAATATTTTAGTTTTGCAAATTTACCGTCATTGAACAGAAACCAAGATGGAGATTTCATTGCAACTAATTAGAAATTCCTCTTTCAGGTATGTAATAAACGATCTTCGCACAAAATAATGTACGATACACGAGCGGTATGTTTTCTTTCAATTCTCGGAAATTAAAAAAGCTCAAATACGTTTCGCTTTTTCAAACTTTTCCTCGAACATGAAAACTTCAACATACCGCTCTTGTAACGCATATTACTATTAACTAAATTGTTTTCAAGTAGGCCTATTGCCAGTTCCTACTTTTCATTTACTCTCTGGACATCGTTCTATCTCGTGTTTCTTCTTGTCTTATCGGTTGTTCTTTGAACCTGTTTCAACTTCTACTTCCTCTTTCTCTTTCCCTTCTTCCGGTTACTCTCGCCTTCCTTACGAATCCCCACACACTTTCCGCGCTGGCGCTCAGAAGCTCTCTCTGACTTGTGCCCACAGAGGATTGAAGGCAGCCGAAAGATAAGACATCCCCATTATAACACTCTGCAGAGAATCAAAGCCACTCTATCACAGCTAGTGCTGCTGTATTCAAATAATCTCCCCAGGCCGCCGTCTATCCGATGTACCTATCAGATCAATCTCCCGTTCACAACCCCCTGCTGACCGATTCAAAGTCCCCGTGATCGGCTCTTCCCCGAAGAGCTCTGAATCCACCCCCAGGCGGCCTCAGCTTCCACGTGCTGTAAAACTGCCAACTTACAACCTAAGTGTTCTCACTCTACCAGTCTACATTTATGGCCTCAGAATCAAAATGCTATCAGAGTGCAAGGGAGAGAGAGATCGTCTTAGCCATTTGCATTTTCGCCTCGAAGCTCTCCAAGTAGCAAAAACTGGAATCTCTCTTGTGTGTAGTTCGTGGTGGAGCCACTCACTTGGCTGATGTACGTCGTCACACGTTAATTCCTTTCGGTAAAACTTTGTCTGCCGTTTAATATTTCCGATTGTGGATCGTACAAACTAAAAGATATTACTTAGTTACTTACGCACTTACTTACTGGCTTTTAAGAAACCCGGAGGTTCATTGCCACCCTCTCATAAGCTCGCCATTGGTCCCTATCCTGAGCAAGAATAATCCAGTCTCTATAATCATATCCCACTTCCCTCAAATCCATTTTAATATTATCTTCCCATCTACGTCTCGGCCTCCCCAAATGTCTTTTTCCCACCGCCCTCCCAACTAACACTCTATATGCATTTCTGGATTCGCCCATACCTGCTACATGCCCTGCCCATCTCAAACGTCTGGATTTAATGTTCCTAATTATGTCAGGTGAAGAATACAATGCGTGCAGTTCTGTGTTGTGTAACTTTCTCCATTCACCTGTAACTTCATCCCTCTTTAGCCCCAAATATTTTACTAAGCACCTTATTCTCAAACACCCTTAACCTATATTCCTCTCTCAAAGTGAGAGTCCAAGTTTCACAACCATAAAGAACAACCGGTAATATAACTGTTTTATAAATTCTAACTTTCAGAATTTTTGACGGGAAACTGGATGATAAAAGCTTCTCAACCGAATAATAACAGGCATTTCCCATACTGTATGTATTCTGTTTTTAATTTCCTCCCGAGTATCATTTATATTTGTTACTGTTGCTCCCAGATATTTGAACTTCTCCACCTCTTCAAAAGATAAATTTCCAATTTTTATATTTCCATTTCGTACAATATTCTCGTCACGAGACATAATCATATACTTTGTCTTTTCGGGATTTACTTCCAAACCTATCTCTTTACTTGCTTCCAGTAAAATTCCCGTGTTTTCCCTAATCGTTTGTGGATTTTCTCCTAACATATTCACGTCATCCGCATAGACAAGCAGCTGATGTAACCCGTTAAATTCCAAGTCCTCTCTGTTATCCTGGACTTTCCTAATGGCATACTCTAGAGCAAAGTTAAAAAGTAAAGGTGATAGTGCATCTCCTTGCTTTAGTCCACAGTAAATTGGAAATGCATCTGATAGAAACTGACCTATACGAAGTCTGCTGTACGTTTCACTGAGACACTTTTTAATTAATCGAACTAGTTTATATATTATTATTATTATTATTATTATTATTATTATTATTATTATTATTTGTCTTCTACCCAAAGCAGTCTTTCACTGCAAAACTTAGCATTATCAAATCTTTCCTATTTTCTGCCTACCAGAAATCTCCGCTTATGATCCATGTATCTTAATGTCTTCTATCACCTGATATCTTCTCCCCCGAACTTTTCTCTCGTTCACCATTCTTTCCCGTTCATCCTTCAGTAGGCAGTTTCTTCTCAACCAGTGGCCCAACCAATTCATTTTCCTCTTCCTGGTCAGTTTCAGTATTATTCTTTCTTCACCCACTCTTTCCAACACAGCTTCGTTTCTTATTCTGTCTGTCCATTTCACACTCAATTCTTCTTCGTATTCACATTTCAAATGTTTCTAGTCGCTTCTCTTCACTTCATCGTAATGTCCACGTTTCTGCCCTATAGAATGACACACTCCACACAAAGCACTTCACTAGTCTGTTTCTTAGTTCTTTTTGCAGAAGTCCGCAGAAGCTGCTCCTTTTTCTATTAAAAGCTTCCTTGGTCATTGCTATCCTTCTTGTGACTTCCTGGCAGCAGCTCATGTTACTGCTTATAGTACACCCCAAGTATTTGAAGCTGTCCACTTGCTCTACTGCCTCATTAAGAATTCGCAAGTCTATCCTCTTTACTTTTCTTTCAATAACCATGGTCTTGCATTTATCTTCATTCCATACTGCTCACAGCTGTCATTTAGCTCCAGTAGCATATCCCTTACTATATTATTACTATAATTACTGTACCATGAGTCATTCTGAAATTCAAATCATGGCGTAGATATTACGACCAACTGCATGAGCCGCCAGAGTGCACCGTGGCAGTGAACTGCTTTTGCAGCGAAACTACAAACAACTTGTAACTGCTGCGGCTGGCTCCGTCTGTCTTTCTCTCTTTCAAGATTTTTTATCACTTTTTGAGCACGAGTTGCCTATCCATGGTCTTGTTCCCATGTTTCTTGGAAATTAAAACGAAACCTACAAGTTATTCGCCATATTCTACCTCTGATTAGAACGCTATGGTACCGAGTTCAACCTCTGCTTACTGTATATACACCCAGACAGAATATTTGTGAATGGAGAAATGAAGGGGTGTTGTGTACAGTAGTGCCCTTGTGGGAACATACTGCCCATGCCTGGTCTACACAGAATAGGGAGTATAATCTAAATCCTTTCTACATTAATTCTCCCCACGATTTTGTGTCTCTAATTCGTTATATTCTTAATGTAAAAGTGTGCCATTGATATTAAAATTTGTGTAATTTCTTATGATGCAATAGTGCAACTTTCTCGTTGAAAGTTTCGAACTCCTGCCCAGGGAAAATGCGTATAGAATTTCTTTTTTTATTCCTTTTTTAAGTTTGGGGTGAGAGTGGATGTTACTGCAGCCCTGAAAACTTTATACAACGGAATGGAGAGAAAATGTAAGTTGTAGAATGCAGGGAATACACCCTTAAAGAAGAAAATTATCCAACAAATTAGTAGAACTTATCTCGAGAAAGGAAGCGTCCTTAAAAAAGCATTTCAAGAATGAAGCGAGAAAGGAAAAAAAAAAAGAGCAACATATGAATAATATAACGGAAACCGGGTCTTAAAAGATTTACACCTTTACGAGCGAGTCAGAGCTCATTTCCTTGGAGAAACATTATCTCTCTCTTCTGGTCCGTCCTTCGCCTCCGTGCACGTAACCGTATCATAATAGATGTAATGGGGGTGTGGCGGGAGAGCCGCTACCACCTGGGATCTCACGCCCTGCAAGATTTCCACGGTCCATTTAACTAACATTCCAGCTCCTCGCTTCCACCTGCATCCGAGCTACAGGACTTCAGTCATGTCTTTGCCAGGCCTGCAGTAGTTGACCTAGCTGTTCTCCGAGTGTACGCGCACGGGACTTGTGATCAGCTGGGACTTCGGTTCGAATCCCCCATGAGCAGATTACCTGGTTAGGTTCCTCCTAGGCTTTTACCAGCTGTAAGGCAAATGTGATATAATCCCACAGCCAATTCTAGAACCTATATCTCTCTTGCCAAATTACTCTTCAAGGAACGACCACTCATATAAATTGAGGGAAAGAAGGCAGAGGACGGACACTGGAAAGTTTTCTTTTCTCAATCGTACTATCAGGGACTGGAATGCTTTACCTGCAGACTTACTAAAGGCTTTACCAACAACCAAAAATGCATTTAAAAATAGGCTTAAGGACCTTACTAATAGACGGTAATTATACACAGTATTTAAAGGGTGTAAATGATATGTTGTTATTGAAGAGTTGTATCAGTGAAGAATTGTTGTGTCAGTGAAGTGTGTTGTATCAGTGAAGAAGTATGTTGTATCAATAAAGTGTGTTGTGTAAGTGAAACGTGTTCCTGTCAGTGAAGCTTTATAGTTTATAGTGGCAGTGCAAAGTATTTGAACAGTGAAATGTTTTTGAAGTGTTAGTGAAATCAGGATAGAATCAGTGAAATGTGTCGTAGTTCCATTGCAGTGAGTGAGTTGACAGCGAAATGAGTGTAATGTTGAAAGGTACTTGTGCAGATATGAACATATCATACTCGTGGGTTTTAGTTCGATCTTAGTTTTTAGATACAAATTAGATTTATTTCAAATGTTATTTTAAGCGATCGTTTCATTTAATTTAGTATATTCCCTGTTGTTGTTGTTGTTGTTGTTGTTGTTGTTGTTGCAATTGTATTTTTAATTAATAAGTTTATTATTGTCATTATTGAGTGTAATTAGTTACCACTGCCACCGGGTATATACCCATTGCAGTGTGAATACATAAATACATACATACATACATACATACATACATACATACATACATACATACATACATACATACATACATACATACATACATACATACATTTCAATTCCAACGACTCTACAGTATCTCGCAGTTGATATAGTGTCACTAAATAAAATATTAAATACTTCATGAGAAGTAACTGTACATAGACTGAAAAAAAAGCTAACTAAATGCATGCCGAAATAGTACATTATGCAACGAGCCTATAACGGTAGTAATTAAGACGCGAGTATGTTTGTTTATGAGACGAGCGCAAGCGAGTTACATAATTTTCATACGAGCGTCTTAATTACCATTGTAGGCAAGTTTCATACGACTTTTTATGCTCGACCATATTTCTAACTTGAAATTATTCAGAAGTATTCATGTTATGGTTATGTAAGTGAGGAGCGGAACTGACCTTCTAAATTGTGAGATGTGCGCAGACGCGAAAGTATTGATTTTTTCCGTGGAACGAATGTCATTGACCTTGATATAATCTAGAGAATAACATGAACATTAATCTTGATATAACCTGGAAATTGATTTAGAATTGAAAAACGAGATGACAAATTGAATTTATTTGAATATTATTTACAATTAACGCTAATTATTATAGTTACAGAACATAACCTTCTGCGACAGTATTGCATTTCCAGCCTCGGTGACTTTTCGCTAGTTGTCTTTCAATTGCATATCCGAGAGTAATCGATACTTGCGGTTTTATAATGCTACAGTGGTGATTTCTCATTGGCTGAACAACTGAACTATAATGAATAGGTGTACTTTAATGAGGTGCATTAAAGGGCTACAACCAGGTGTATAATTACTGCATTTCGAGCATAAACAATTTTTCGTTATTATACAAGGTGAACCTAAATAATGTCATTACTTTCAGGGAGTTATTGTTTGAGATATTTCAAACAAAAAAGTACAGTTTTGATCGCTTTTGTTTCCTTTGCGAAATAAAAATTGTACTAAATAAAACATTTCATAGCGTCTTTTGGGAAAGCCATTGATAGAAGTCAATTTCAAGGGAGACTCCAGTGAAAATCGTTAAAATTTTCAAAAAAAAAAAAATTTGCTATTTCACGTCTTTGTCTGACCGCGAAACCAGGTGGCCCGGGTTCGATTCCCGGCTGGGGCAAGTTATCTGGTTGAGGTTTTTGCCCTCAATGCTGAACAAATGCTGGGTAACTTTCGGTGCTGGACCCCGGACTCATTTCACCGGCATTATCACCTTCATCTCATTCAGACGCTAAATAACCTAAGCTGTTGATAAAGCGTCGTAAAATAACCTACTAAAATAAATTCACGTTTTTGTAACGTATATTTCCATACTCCAAATGGATTTAGTTCAATTCTGATTGCAGATTTGTTTAAAAATGTTTTTAAATTAAGACTGTAAAGGGGCGTGGTATTTAAACAGCTGTCATAATTATTTTTTCATCAAAGAATTTTTTTTGCAAATTTCTGATTACAAATCTAGTAACTTTTTGTCCAAAAGTTGGCTCTCTGAGGTCACTATGTAAAGGGGAAAAATTTTAATAGACATGTGTTAAATAAATATTCAATTTATTTTCAAATTCATTTTTCTGTAAGTTTATTTTTCTTTACTCGACACCATGAAATTTTTACTGCAAGTATTTATGAGGTACCTGGATGTTTGTATGCATTTATTTTGCTAGTTTATTGTTTTAATTTTTTCATGAATTATAGACAAAATAACATATTCAAAGTTTAAAAAAAATTGGAAGTGAATAAATGAGATATTTCATAACATTAATGCATACTGTAGAAATGTTTCTCTGTGTCTATTGAATGTAACCAAACAAAAAGAAGCTTAAAGATTGAGTTCTTCTACTAAAAACTTGGATGTGAAAATATTTCTAAAAAATAGAAATAAAAATAACAAATCAAAAGCCAAAATCATTTAGAAGTTCAAAATTTGAATTTTGCTAGTCCTTTATATAGAAAACGTGCTCTAAAATTTGGTTGAAAAAGTGATTTTAGAAAAGTTATCATTTTTAGTCGAGTTTCCCCTCGAGAGCTGTGTATTATGATAATAAATGATTGAAGGAATTTTAGTTTTGTCCTTTAAACGTGCAGAAATTTGACCCGAACAAATATAACATTATAGAATTCCTTTTCAGAACGATTTATCTGGGAAATCTCAGACCTCGAGTGGCATTTATTAGGACTATTTCGTGAATAAAATAAAAATGTAAATAATATATCCATAAAATTCTATCACAAAATGTTAATAATTGTTTATTAACGAATACTTAACCTATTCAGACATTGTGAAGTTGAAATACTCGTAGATGAATATCGATTATTGCAATAAAGAAATTCGATGTTATTATTCAGTAATGCCAATTGCGAAAAGCGAAATACAGGTTTAACAATGTTAATTACATGTACTGCACTTTTCTCTTATTATTATAACATAAATACATTTTCATTATCTGCTGAAATCATAATTAATTTAACAGTAACAGTGGGGACAGCTATATACCAATGCTTATGTATTCACAGCGAGACATGTTGCTACACAATGAAGCCATCTCTGTATAGATAGGCCTAATTAAAACACGAATTTTATTACGCCATACGGAAGGCAGTTTGATGAAAAGACATTATTACTATGCAAGGTCATTGGGTTTGATATGCGATGATGTTACATAACTTTGAACATCTGACTTTCTATTAATTGCTTCATTTCATTCACAAAATACAAAGTTTATAGGCTACTTATAGGTTATGTTACCTGTGGGAGCAGGACCAATGTCAGCTATGTCTTATTTCGACCGTTACAATCAGTGCTACACGAAAGCATTTTTTATAGCTCGACAAACGCATTCTCGCTGTAGTGTGTAACGGAACTAAAGCTGCATCTACACAGTTCAATATTCCAATCGCGTATGCGTGAAATCTGGGAAGAATATTGAAAGAATCAAATTTAAAAGGTACGTTCAATTAAGATGCGTGAAGATTTTGTGTCTACATGGTGCGACGTTTTGAATGTCATCTTCACTGCGTAAATGTATTAATTAATATTAAATATCAATCTTGCAGTCATTGCTTTAAAGTTGAAAGAAAAGTTTAACCTTGTAGTTGCATCTTAATGTATTCATGATCATCAATTTACGGGGAAACAGTTGGCGACAACGACTAAACAAAAGAACGACCATGCGATAAATTGATAGCGATGAATCTAGCTGCAAAAATTATCGCAAAGTGTGACTGTGATTAGTTGGAATTCAAAATTTCATTACACTTCATTGGTCGAAAATGGAATGACGTCATATAAACGAAATAGTCATTATAATATACTGCTCTCTTGAACTGGCTAAGCATATTGGGAATTCAGTTTATGGCTTTCTCAAAACACGCTATGAAATGTTTCATGTAACATAATTTTTTTTTTATCTCGGAAAGGAAGCAAAAACGAGCAAAGTTGTGTTAAACTTTTTTATTTGAAATATCTCAAAGAATAACCACATGAATTTAGTGACATTAGTTACGATCCATCCTGTATGTCGTAGACTTCACGGGATGAACACAATTACTGCTTCAAAATCGCGTGTTTTTGAGAATGTATGAAAGCTGTTGAAGTTTACTATAGGCCCTAACATAAAGCAAGGAACGAAAATAAATTTCAGGAATCAAGCATCGCCCGTAAGTAGCGGTGTTTGTCCCAAGTTCTGAGTTTTCACTTTATAGGCGACGCATCTGTCACACCTTTGTGATCGATATGGTCTGCAGGGACTCTAAATCAAATTCACAAGAGCTGTCAAATTACTGGAATTGGATCTGATGTAACGAAAATGTTACCCGGCCTGTATTCTGCGATCTGACAGCTCGAGCATCTCTCATTCAGATTTCTTATTTATGACGAATGTCAGGAAAGAATTTCCTCTTCTACTCTTATACCAAATAGACAGGAGCTTTCTGAATATAGCACGTAATTAAGAAGAGGACAAATTCACCGTTATGCCTTCACTACACTTCGAAGATCCCTGATGCTAGACGTTATGTTCATAATTTTAAATGGCGCTTAACATTCACAAATAGCCCTTGTTTTTCAGTTATACCAAATACCTTACTATAATAATACCGTACAGCTAGCAGTTTTACGTGCGAACGACGCTGCTGCTGCTACCTATGCGGCCGGTGTGGTGATAATCGCGAAACAAGCTGTAATCAACTGCAATGTATATTGTTGCTGGGCTAGTTAATAGTTTTATTAATTAGTGCTGTGTTAAAATGTCAGGGTGCATATGTGCTGTTTATAATTGCTACAATTACAGCATTACAAATTGCCCCAAATTGTACTTTCGATTTCCGAGGGATCATAAAACGTGAGTCAATAACATTCTTTAGTATGCCTAATTCCTTCGTCTTTGTGTTGATATAAAAATACAAATTGGCTTTTTTTTTATCTAGACCTATTAAATGAATAGAACTTAAAATGTATCGGAAATTTTAAGGTTTTATCAAATTAAGTTTTATTGTTGTCCACATGCCTTTACTAATTATTACAAGCATCAGATTACTATCAATTTTATCTTTGCAGTTGTCAGCAATGCGTATATAAAGCATTATTGTAAATTCATTCCTAATATCAGATTGATTTTGTCTCACTAAACCAAAGAAAAAATATGTAACAATTAATTACGGAAAGTAATATGAAGTATGCAATATTTCTCATAATATGCAGCTTTAATAAGTTATAAGATAATAATATTACATTAAATATTAATCAAAATTTCTTAAGTGTTTCATATATTACTCCACATTAGTAACTCACGTTTTAAACAATAGTCCGAATCTCGCTATGTTAATATTTGTATATGTGGACGTAATTCCATCCCGCTCTGCTTGATGTCAGGTCCGCGATATTTCGCACTCGCGTCAATGCTGCTAGTATACAGCTGTCCGGTATTATTATAGTAAGTTATTTCATTATACAGAGCGATGCTCTGGAAATTCCCTAATTTTGATTTTCTACGAAAGTAAGACTAAATATGCAGGTAAATGTTTAGGTTGGGATGGGGTAAATTTGGTATAAAAACAACTTTTTTTTTTTAATTTAGAGACTCATATCATTTTACCATGATCAACTGTTTCTGTCAATTTTTTATATGTCGACACTGTAACCTAGAACGATTCTATTGCATTTCCAAATACATTGGTCTCTTCTTATCATAATAATAACTCTAAGTTTAACTATACTCAATTTACCCCATGGATGGGGAAATTTGGGTGTAATGTATATTATTGAAGTAAAACATGCTTTAAAGTCGTTATAAAATAAAAATTATCCTAACCATAGGTTAGTGTGTGATCCTAGAACAGAATGCAGAGATTAGGTAGGCATTTAAAAATGTTAATTACACCAGATAAAATATTCAGCCAATACTAAAGTTCTTTATAAGAATTATTTTGTAAATTTAAATTATCTTTCATTAAAATCAAAGACAGAAAACACTTTGGATATTCATTTTTCACCAATCCATAATTTGTGTACAAGACATGATCTGGAACGAAAACTAGGTTAGTTACCTATAAAATTATACCTAAATTACCCCACTGGACTAAATCACAGCCAGAGTTACGGGCCAAGGTTATAAAATTTTATATTGATAATAAATCCAAACCTAGATAGTTTTAATTTTGCTAAATTGTGTGATTGTTAAATTTTAGTTTATGAAATTTCACAGGTGGCACTGCTCGCCGGCGCTCATCCCAACTGTGAACCAGAGTAATTGGGTCGGACCGCACAGAAAATCATCCGTTCATTCAGTTGTTAACATCTCTTACCCAACAACGCTATGATGCTGCTATTGAATCAGCTTCAGCCCGTGCCCCCTCTCTGGCCAGCGTTATATTAACAACTGAAAGACTGACTTGCTGATCCACGATAATGCATCTAAAATTAGGTTAGAATTAGATGTGATCCGGTTGCAGTTGGCTGGAATGCACGCAGCTTCTGACAACACTATCAAAATTGATGTCAGCACGAGATTGTTTTGATGGATGACAGAGCTGCACTAAGCTTCGCACAGGTTTGTTTTCTGTGCGCAGCCACTAACAGGATTTGGCGCTGCGTTCCTAATTCTGTTAGTTTGGTTTTGGGAAATAATCAATTGTGGCTGAAGCAGTCTCTGGCTTTAGAAACGCGGAGTGCACGTGGCAAGTGTCAAACCCGGTATCAATGCAAGTCCGTAATTAGCTTGTTAAACAAATGGTAAAATGCATCTCTAAATTGTGTGCTGCGTATTTAACTTTATTAGAAAATGACTAATAATAGCCAGGCTGTTGTTTGATAGCCTGTATGCAGAACATTGTGCTAACTGCACGTGAAGGATATTAGCCTGTGTGAATGCTTGCAGTATTGCCCTCTCGTGTTTGAATTGGTTGAGGTTGAACCATATTTTCAGATATTTGCCTTTCTGTATTGTACAGGATCTGGCAGTTGACTATGACGAATTTCACCGTGCTTTTCTAAAGTGCCTATGAAGTTTAGAAATATCGAAATAACACAGGATATAGTAGATTGATTACTGCAATGTATTGGCTTGTTACTATTTTTTTAAGTAACACATTTCGACATTAATATTACTGATGAATAAGAATTTAAAAGATATTCATTCAGTCATCATAATTTTCTGCTCAAGGGCTCATCTCTCACTGCAAACCCAGCATTCTCCAGTCTTTCCTATTATCTGCCTTCCTCTTAGTCTCCGCATATAATCCATATATCTTAATGTCATCTACCATCTGATATCTTCTTCTGCCCCAACTCTTCTCCCGTTCACCATTCCTTCCAGTGCGCCTTTCAATGGACAGTTTCTTCTCAGCCAGTGACCCAACCAATTCCTTTTCCTCTTCCTGATCAGTTTTAGCATTTTTCTCTCTTCATCCACTCTTTCCAACACAGCTTCATTTCTTATTCTGTCTGTCCATTTCTCATGCTCTATTCTTCTCCCTATCCACAATTCAATAGTCGAAATAGTCTTTGCAATTCCACCTACGTTTTTGTAGAAACATTAAGGTAGTCGAAATAGTCTTTGCAATTCCACCTACGTTTTTGTAGAAACATTAAGGTAGTCGAAATAGTCTTTGCAATTCCACCTATTTTTGTAGAAACATTAAGGTAGTCGAAATAGTCTTTGCAATTCCACCTACGTTTTTGTGGAAACATTAAGGTAGTCGAAATAGTCTTTGCAATTCCACCTACGTTTTTGTAGAAACATTAAGGTAGTCGAAATAGTCTTTGCAATTCCACCTATGTTTTTTGTAGAAACATTAATGTTGTCGAAATAGTCTTTGCAATTCCACCTACGTTTTTGTAGAAACATTAAGGTAGTCGAAATAGTCTTTGCAATTCCACCTACGTTTTTTGTAGAAACATTAATGTTGTCGAAATAGTCTTTGCAATTCCACCTACGTTTTTGTAGAAACATTAAGGTAGTCGAAATAGTCTTTGCAATTCCACCTACATTTTTGTAGAAACATTAAGGTAGTCGAAATAGTCTTTGCAATTCCACCTACGTTTTTTTAGAAACATTAAGGTAGTCGAAATAGTCTTTGCAATTCCACCTACGTTTTTGTGGAAACATTAAGGTAATCGAAATAGTCTTTGCAATTTCACATACGTTTTTGTGGAAACATTAAGGTAGTCGAAATAGTCTTTGCAATTACACCTACGTTTTTGTGGAAACATTAAGGTAGTCGAAATAGTCTTTGCAATTCTACCTACGTTTTCTGTAGACACATTAAGGTAGTCGAAATAGTCTTTGCAATTCCACCTAGGTTTTTGTAGAAACATTAAGGTAGTCGAAATAGTCTTTGCAATTACACCTACGTTTTTGTGGAAACATTAAGGTAGTCGAAATAGTCTTTGCAATTCCACCTACGTTTTTGTAGAAACATTAAGGTAGTCGAAATAGTCTTTGCAATTCCACCTACGTTTTTGTAGAAACATTAAGGTAGTCGAAATAATCTTTGCAATTCTACCTACGTTTTTGCAGAAACATTAAGGTAGTCGAAATAGCCTTCACAATTCCACTACGTTTTTGTAGATACATTAAGGTAGTCGAAATAGTCTTTGCAATTCCACCTACGTTTTTGTAGAAAAATTAAGGTAGCCGAAATAGTCTTTGCAATTCCACCTACGTTTTGTAGAAACATAAGGTAATCGAAATAGTCTTTGCAATTCCACCTACGTTTTTGCAGAAACATTAAGGTAGTCGAAATAGCCTTTGCAATTCCACTACGTTTTTGTAGAAACATTAAGGTAGTCGAAATAGTCTTTGCAATTCCACCTACGTTTTTGTAGAAACATTAAGGTAGTCGAAATAGCCTTTGCAATTCCACTACGTTTTTGTAGAAACATTAAGGTAGTCGAAATAGTCTTTGCAATTCCACCTACGTTTTGTAGAAACATAAGGTAGTCGAAATAGTCTTTGCAATTCCACCTACGTTTTTGTAGAAACATTAAGGTAGTCGAAATAGCCTTTGCAATTCCACTACGTTATTGTAGAAACATTAAGGTAGTCGAAATAGTCTTTGCAATTCCACTACGTTATTGTAGAAACATTAAGGTAGTCGAAATAGTCTTTGCAATTCCACCTACGTTTTTGTAGAAACATTAAGGTAGTCGAAATAGTCTTTGCAATTCCACCTACGTTTTTGTAGAAAAATTAAGGTAGCCGAAATAGTCTTTGCAATTCCACCTACGTTTTGTAGAAACATAAGGTAATCGAAATAGTCTTTGCAATTCCACCTACGTTTTTGCAGAAACATTAAGGTAGTCGAAATAGCCTTTGCAATTCCACTACGTTTTTGTAGAAACATTAAGGTAGTCGAAATAGTCTTTGCAATTCCACCTACGTTTTTGTAGAAACATTAAGGTAGTCGAAATAGCCTTTGCAATTCCACTACGTTTTTGTAGAAACATTAAGGTAGTCGAAATAGTCTTTGCAATTCCACCTACGTTTTGTAGAAACATAAGGTAGTCGAAATAGTCTTTGCAATTCCACCTACGTTTTTGTAGAAACATTAAGGTAGTCGAAATAGCCTTTGCAATTCCACTACGTTATTGTAGAAACATTAAGGTAGTCGAAATAGTCTTTGCAATTCCACTACGTTATTGTAGAAACATTAAGGTAGTCGAAATAGTCTTTGCAATTCCACCTACGTTTTTGTAGAAACATTAAGGTAGTCGAAATAGTCTTTGCAATTCCACCTACGTTTTTGTAGAAACATTAAGGTAGTCGAAATAGTCTTTGCAATTCCACCTACGTTTTTGTAGAAACATTAAGGTAGTCGAAATAGTCTTTGCAATTCCACTACGTTATTGTAGAAACATTAAGGTAGTCGAAATAGTCTTTGCAATTCCACCTACGTTTTGTAGAAACATAAGGTAGTCGAAATAGTCTTTGCAATTCCACCTACGTTTTTGTAGAAACATTAAGGTAGTCGAAATAGCCTTTGCAATTCCACTACGTTATTGTAGAAACATTAAGGTAGTCGAAATAGTCTTTGCAATTCCACCTACGTTTTTGTAGAAACATTAAGGTAGTCGAAATAGCCTTTGCAATTCCACTACGTTATTGTAGAAACATTAAGGTAGTCGAAATAGCCTTTGCAATTCCACTACGTTTTTGTAGAAACATTAAGGTAGTCGAAATAGTCTTTGCAATTCCACCTACGTTTTGTAGAAACATAAGGTAGTCGAAATAGTCTTTGCAATTCCACCTACGTTTTTGTAGAAACATTAAGGTAGTCGAAATAGCCTTTGCAATTCCACTACGTTATTGTAGAAACATTAAGGTAGTCGAAATAGTCTTTGCAATTCCAGCTATTTTTGTAGAAACATTAAGGTAGTCGAAATAGTCTTTGCAATTCCACCTATTTTTGTAGAAACATTAAGGTAGTCGCAATAGTCTTTGCAATTCCACCTACGCATTTGCAGAAACATTAAGGTAGTCGAAATAGTCAAATTGCACCCCAACCTATTATTTCGTATTGAATGACAGATTGAAATAATGTTAAATAAACCACACACAGAATATAGGGTTACAAGTTTGTGAATTGTTTTCCGTAGTCTATTACAAAAAAACATTACAAGTTTATAGCCTACCATCTTAAGTTCTGATCAGTAGCAATATCTAAGTGTTTCACATGCGTGGATTCTGTCAAGGTAGAATTGTATTTGATGTATTTTTCAAACTTGCATCATTATCGAATTTGAATTTTTTGAGACCAGAAGTTGTTGATATAAAAAAATCTCAGCTTTGAACAGGAGTAAAATACATTTTTCTTTTCTGTTACCACACTCTGTTTCGGAACCAAGAAATTTAAGGCAAGCCAACTTCTGCTAACTTTGACGAAATTCAAAATCATTTTATATTGAGTCTGCTTTAAGATTCTTTAGCAGGGCATGGTGCACTGAATTTAGGTACAGCTTCTGTGCTCTTGGAACATATATTATATATTCTAATCCGCCTCGTAATAACGTAATCAAGTCAGACATTACATTAGTTACAATTATTGCTGTAACTAATGCTTCATATTAGAATGTATGAGCGAATAAATACCAACTTAATGGCGTTAAACGGCGCAGTTGCTTGATCCTGATTACGAGCCCGCTTCGTTAAAGCATTTTGGATCCAAAGTGCCAGTAGTAACATATAATTTTATTTTATATTGCAACATCTAATTCCCTATATTTACTGTTTACCGACGTGCATGCGTTATGACTACGCTGGACTAATGAAATTGCTTTTGAAATAATTGGAAAACATGTTCGTGCCACTTGATTACGCCGTCGGTCTTTATCAATTTGTGATAATAAATTGGCACATGTATTTCAATCTGCTGACTGTTTAAACGTGTTCCCTTCTTTCTCACCCCCTCCCCCCTCTCGGCCTTTCAACAGTTGTTCAGTTATAAACACCCAACCCCTCCATTCAGATTCACGCTCTTCATGTCAGGGATGCTAAATTTTTTTTTGTAATGCAGTATACAGTAAATTCGCACATAATCAAATATAAATTCCGCACGCGTTTTGTATTTCTCTACACATGGACAAAAACGAATCGATATTGAATGTTGGGCTTGAAGTGGTGTATCCTCCTTTGACAAGGGGATATTCCGCAGCATCAGGTAGGAAATGGCTTTGAAAAACAGCAGACATACGAAAAACTTAGACGCCACACAGTAAGAATAAATAGTAGTACTAGTAGTAGGTTTATTTTGCCTGGCAGAGTTAAGGCCATGAGACCTTCTCTTCCACTCAACCAGGTTTCAATAATACTGTATACATGGAATACAAAATTAGATTACAAAACAACACAAAGGAAAATACCTTAGAAATTACATAAAATATACTAGAAAATTACAATAGTCAAGATCAGTTACATAATATAAAATTACAAATAGTCAAGTTCTGTTACATAATATAAAATTACAATAGTCAAGATCAGTTACATAATATAAAATTGCAATAGTCAAGATCAGTTACATAATATAAAATTACAAATAGTCAAGATCAGTTACATAATATAAAATTACAATAGTCAAGATCAGTTACATAATATAAAATTACAATAGTCAAGATCAGTTACATAATATAAAATTACAAATATTCAAGATCAGTTACATAATATAAAATTACAATAGTCAAGATCAGTTACATAATATAAAATTACAATAGTCAAGATCAGTTACATAATATAAAATTACAAATAGTCAAGATCAGTTACATAATATAAAATTACAAATAGTCAAGATCAGTTACATAATATAAAATTACAATAGTCAAGATCAGTTACATAATATAAAATTACAATAGTCAAGATCAGTTACATAATATAAAATTACAATAGTCAAGATCAGTTACATAATATAAAATTACAAATAGTCAAGATCAGTTACATAATATAAAATTACAAATAGTCAAGATCAGTTACATAATGTAAAATTACAATAGTCAAGATCAGTTACATAATATAAAATTACAATAGTCAAGATCAGTTACATAATATAAAATTACAAATAGTCAAGATCAGTTACATAATATAAAATTACAAATAGTCAAGATCAGTTACATAATATAAAATTACAAATAGTCAAGATCAGTTACATAATATAAAATTACAAATAGTCAAGATCAGTTACATAATATAAAATTACAAATAGTCAAGATCAGTTACATAATATAAAATTACAAATAGTCAAGATCAGTTACATAATATAAAATTACAAATAGTCAAGATCAGTTACATAATATAAAATTACAAATAGTCAAGATCAGTTACATAATATAAAATTACAATAGTCAAGATCAGTTACATAATATAAAATTACAAATAGTCAAGATCAGTTACATAATATAAAATTACAATAGTCAAGATCAGTTACATAATATAAAATTACAAATAGTCAAGATCAGTTACATAATATAAAATTACAATAGTCAAGATCAGTTACATAATATAAAATTACAAATAGTCAAGATCAGTTACATAATATAAAATTACAATAGTCAAGATCAGTTACATAATATAAAATTACAAATAGTCAAGATCAGTTACATAATATAAAATTACAATAGTCAAGATCAGTTACATAATATAAAATTACAATAGTCAAGATCAGTTACATAATATAAAATTACAAATAGTCAAGATCAGTTACGTAATATAAAATTACAATAGTCAAGATCAGTTACGTAATATAAAATTACAATAGTCAAGATCAGTTACATAATATAAAATTACAATAGTCAAGATCAGTTACATAATATAAAATTACAAATAGTCAAGATCGGTTACATAATATATAAAATAAAGTAGAAAATTACACATAATCATAATCAGTTACATGACATAAGGGGAATATACACAATCACACACACACACACACACACACACACACACAATTTATAAGACCTAAAATGCTCGAGATAAATTCGACGATTAATTCACTTGAGATATATTATACAGTTAATATACTAATAGGAGAATACATGTGGGTTACAAGACATAAAATGTTGATTAGCATAGTCGTACTAAATGGCATACAAATACAAATGATTAAGTAATATATCAAGATAAAAAAGGAAAAAAAAGAAGAAGAGAGAGGAGAAAAAAATAGACTTTTAAGTGAAAAAAATCGGAAAACCAAAGTTGCTGTTTCAATAAGAAATCAATGTAGAAATACAACACTCTGGCCGTTAGACTGTATAAATATTGTTGTTAAAATCCATCCCTTAAGACAATGATATCATCCTAATTTCATTCATTGTTTTCTGCCCAAGGGCAGGTCTTTCATTGCAAACCCAGCATTCTCCAATGTTTCCTATTTTTTGTTTTCCTCATAGTCTCCGCATATGATCCATATATCTTAATGTAGTTTATCATCTGATATCTTCTTCTACCCCACACTATTCTCCCGTTCACCATTCCTTTCAGTGTATCCTTCAGTAGGCAGTTTCTTCTTAGCCAGTGACAACAAAATTCCTTTTCCTCTTTCTGATCAGTTTCAACATCATTCTTTCTTCACCCACTGTTTCCAACACAGCTTCATTTCTTATTCTGTCTGTCCATTTCACACACTCCATTCTTCTCCATATCCACATTTCAAATGCTTCTAGTCGCTTCTCTTCCCTTCGTCGTAATGCCCATGTTTTTGCCCCATACAATGCCACACTCCATACAAAGCACTTCACTAGTCTCTCCCTTAGTTATTTTTCCAGAGGTCCGCAGAAGATGCTCCTTTTTCTATTAAAAGCTTCCTTTGCCATTGCTATCCTCCTTTTGACATCCTGGCAGCAGCTCATGTTACTGCTTATAGTACACCCCAAGTATTTGAAGCCGTTGACTTGCTCTACTGCCTCATTTAGAATCCACAAGTTTACATTCTTTATTTTTCTTCCTATAACCATAGTCTTCGTCTTGTTTGCATGTATCTTCATTCCATACTGCTCACAGCTGTCATTTAGCTCCAGCAGCATTGTGGAATCTATATTGCCAGACTCCTTCCGTCCAAAGTTATAGGTAGTACTGTCATTGCAAGTTATCTTGAACCTTACATCCCCTAAGTCTGTCTTTGGAACTGCTCGGTACGGCGTGTACTCATCAACGTAACGGCACGGCAAGGATGCCCCTCCCTCGGGTAACGTGACTCTTTTCAGAAAACGTTGGTTCTTTTACCTTACGGCTCTCTACTGTAAAAGAACTTGGTTCAATACAGACATCATCTTCTCTCGATACTCCGATTTTGAGAGGAGAACATAGTTTCGTAGCAAGCTTTAATTAACCTGTAATGAGTAAGTATTTAAATATAATCGTGTGTACACTCCTCTCTCATCCGGGCTGGGGACCGGCAATGGAGGAGTTACTACAGCTACTTCTGTACATTATATAGGCCTGCATGACTTACACCTTCAGCTAATATGTACATATTCTTATAACAATATTTTACAGGCTTATTATTTGAATTTACATTAATTTACAATTATACACAATCCATATCCCTATCATTGCTGCCATCATCGCTTGTTCCAAAATTAATTATTTCGTCAATGACATCATCCATTCGGAATTATCTTCTTAATCGTAGACTATGTACTACTTTCTGAACACGATAGAATTCTTCGATTGTATCCCGAATAACGTGTTGATCGAAGTCGTCCACTTCAACTTTACACAAGTCCTAATTCTGGAATGAAATAATATGTTTAGTAGAACTATAAGAAAATAATAACTTACAATAGTAATTCATTATGTCGTTCACAGTACACACACTATTGTACATAACTATTATAGCAATAATTTCTGAACATTACATAACTATTCTTTCCCGAGTAGTGTGAGGTTCATTCGGTTGTAATTCAATATTATTCTTAATTCTCTTCACGGAACTAATACTTTTGCCAGAGTATTTAGCCGCTCTCTCATATTCCTTAGCAAGAGGTTCCAGCAAATATTTGTTTAATTTTTCCTCCTCGCAACGCTTAATTTTATTATATTTGCGATAATTTCTCTTTCTCGGCTATGGATAACAGCGTTACTTTTTCTCCGCGGTGGTGTGATTTCACCATAATTACTACCCTGTGGTTGCTGCTCCATGGTAACACTACTGGTACGCAGTGAAGGAAATAGCTCTATGATTCTTGACAAGAGATTATGCTGCGGAGCATGCTCAAACAACTCAGTTGGCTCCACCCGCGTTACGCGCTTCCTTCCCTCTGCCCCTCTGTCCCCGCTCAGAAGGTTCAAGATAACTTGCATTAACAATATATATTTTTGTGTACAATCTCTGATTATGTTTGGATAAGAACTGCTCTTTTATAGGAGGTGCAATTAGACAAAATAAATAAGACAAAATAAATAATTTCTCTCTTATATAATACATTGTCATAAAACTTTGTTCAGAAGTTACAGTAGCTACAATAGATAATATTATGTTCTCCTCTTTCTGCTTCTCTTCAAGATAGATATTTGGGCTGCAATGTATATTCTGCTCGCATCCTTCTGCTCTTCAAGGTAGCTATTTAGGCTATAATAAATATTCTGTCGCCATCCTTCTACTTCTCTTGAAGGTAGTTGTTTAAGGCTATAATAGATATTGTTGCCATACTTCTACTCCTCTTGAAGGTGTTGTTTAAGGTTAAAATAGACATTGTTGCCATACTTCTACTCCTCTTGAAGGCAGTTGTTTAAGGCTACAATAGACATTGTTGTCACCCTTCTATTACCCTTGAAGGTAGTTGTTTAAGACTAAAATAGACATTGTTGCCATACCTCTACTCCTCTGGAAGGCAGTTGTTTAAGGCTACAATAGACATTGTTGTCACCCTTCTACTGCTCTTGAAAGTAGTTGTTTAAGGCTAAAATAGGCATTGTTGCCATACTTCTACTCCTCTTGAAGGTAGTTGTTTAAGGCTATAATAGACATTGTTGTCACCCTTCTACTACTCTTGAAAGTAGTTGTTTAAGAGTAAAATAGACATTGTTGCCATACTTCTATTCCTCTTGAAAGTAGTTGTTTAAGGCTAAAGTAGACATTGTTGCCATTCTTCTACCTCCCTTGAAGGTAGATTCTTAAAGCTATAATAGATTTTTTGTTGCTAGCCTTCTGCTCTTCTGGACGGTAGATATTTAAGTTACAATATATATTCTCTTGCCATTCTTCTACTCTTCTTGAAGCTAAATATTTAGACTACAATAGCTATTGTGTCCTAATTCTTGTATTGTTGTTATGTAAGTTAGTTTCTTTTAATTAATTACTTGTTCCTTTATCACTTTTTCTGCATCTTTGATAGGATATTCTCGAATTTTTTTCTTTTCCTGGTTTTGTGGTTCTTAGCCTGTTTCAATCCATTACGTCGTTGACGGTTACAAATATGACATGGATGGAGACAATGTCGGTGAAGTTAACCATGAAGACACTAATAACATTATGTTTTATGCATAGCCCACATAGATCGTGGTTGTGCTGTATTTTATGGTTTCTTTCTTCTCCCCTCGACTCCTCATGTCCGACAGGTCGCGGATCACTGTCATTATTCCCGCTAATAAACAGTCACCCCTGCTTGTGTATTAAAAACTGATACCCCTGATACAGCCTACAGGGTATGATTACAATTTTTTGGTTGTTCGGAAGAGGGGTTCCGCACAATGTGTCATTATCCATGCTGCCTGGCAGGTCTGTTGCTGTGTGGTTTGTAGACCGCTCGATCGCTCACGGATATTTTAATTGATTTAGCTCGTTATAGAGGGGTGAATTGCTGAACCTGCTGCCGCCTGATTGATCCTCAGGTGATTAGTTCTAATGGACGAGTAATTACTGGTGGAAGATTAACTTACTCCATACGCAATTAGCTGCGACGGGTTTTTGATGCCGTAACTTTTGCCACCCAATGACGAGACGATGATGATGATGGTGATAACTACCACAGCAGTAAATATACACAGTTTGTCGCCGTGATTGGTGGTATTGACTGTTGGAAGGTTGTATAATCAGATGACAACGTTAAATAGTTAGCCATTTGTCTCCCCTCTTGGAAGCCTCTCCGCTTGCGAAGAGCGTTCAAATTGTAGCTAATGGTGGCAAGTCAGGTAGCATTTGAATCAAAACATCACTAATGCACTTCGAAGGCGGGTAATTCATATCAGACTAAGTGGATCCAAGTTCGACCAACAACATTTAACGTGTCCGCTGAGGATCAAGTAGCTAGGGCTGTGGCTGCAGTTTCAGCTGGCCCTGCTTCGATTCCCGGCAATGAAGTGGATGCTTCTCTCACTGCTTTGTATTGTATTACAGCCATTCAGTCTTTAAAGAGGATCATTTAAAGCCCGTCTGCCACTTTGTCAGCTATGTATGATCATTTCTCGGTATGAAATATTTTTAACAGTTAATTGAAAATCGACGAGAATTTAATAAATTGAACTGAATTCAATTTACTTATAAGTCATTTAGTAAATTATAACCATAGGCTTCGTTAATAGTAAAAATCACATAGAAACAATCGTAATCAACTAACAAAGTTATACAGGGTGTTAAAAAGTGTCACATATTATTACAGGAGGTAGCATTGGTCAAAAGTAGACAAAAAGTTCCCATAAACGTGGCTGGAAACAAATATCTTACATATACATACAGCTATAAGAAACTCAATTTTTACAGCATTAACTTTCCATGATTGTATGAGAAGATTAGAAGAGAACGGCAGTTACGTAGACTTTCAGCTTCCCCCTACTACCAATAATGCACAACACAATGTCAATACGGCGGTTGCTGTCGTCTGCGATACAACGAACTTTTCTGTTGATTTTCGAGTTCGTCATTTTTTCCTGTTATTATATGCTTATTTAAGTTGTGTTAACTCTCGCTAGTGGTTTTATATTTTATTTTATCCGTCTTAGTATTTATTTTATTATTGTAAATATTTTTGTTTTATCACTATTATTATTATTATTATTATTATTATTATTACTATTATTATTAATGAATTATTTTGTATTACAATCTTTGTATCATCTCTGTCACGACTATTCTATTATTATTATTATTAATGAATTATTTTGTATTACAATCTTTGTATCATTTCTGTCACGATTATTCTAATATTATTATTATTATTATTATTATTATTATTAATGAATTATTTTGTATTACAATCTTTGTATCATCTCTGTCACGACTATTCTATTATTATTATTATTATTATTATTATTATTATTATTATTATTAATGAATTATTTTGTATTACAATCTTTGTATCATCTCTGTCACGTCTATTCTATTATTATTATTATTATTATTATTATTATTATTATTATTATTATTATTAATGAATTATTTTGTATTACAATCTTTGTATCATTTCTGTCACGATTATTGTATTATTATTATTATTATTATTATTATTATTATTATTATTATTATTGTTATTATTATTATTGTTACTATTATTTTATATCATCAGCATTATTATTTGAACCCTGTAAAATTTATGTAGACTACTGGACTGTACCCGAGCACGAGCATATGCTCATTTCGGGTATCTATCCAAATGTAAATTCAAATGTAAATTGTAAATAAATTTGAATTTGAATTTGAACATAATTTGAGAAGAATTTTGTCGGTTTTGTGATAGGCCTATTTTAAAACATTAGAATTTGGAAAAAATAATTTTCACATACGTGTAAAATTATGAAACTAACTTCATTTTCAAGTTATAAAAATTAAAATTTGTTTTATATGAAAATTTTCACAGCGTGTTTTGGGAAAGCCATCCATTTAATTTCCAATATGCTCAGTCAGTTTAAGAGAGCAGTGTAGTACGATAATAAATGATTAAATATTATATAAATCTCCTCTCTTAACCCAGTCACTTACTTTTTTTAAGTCTATGAATAACTAATGTACTGTGATCTTATACGCCCGTTCTTAAATATTCATTATAAATTTTATATTTAAGAGCGAGTGCCTGTTGAATTAGGTAATTTTATATTTTAATTTTGACAGACGTTACCGTCCAACAGGTTCTAATATCGGCAGGAAGAATATGCCAGATTCGAGAGGTGTAGAACAGCCGTGGCGAGAACGTGACTCGCGAGGCATTATGGCTCGCAGTGATAGCTGTGCATTTCGCTTGCTTCTAACATCCGCCAACCCCCACTCTCTCACTCACTGGAGTCAAACTCCGTTCCATTTGTATTTGTCTCTGACCTGCGAGTGGCATATGTCTCTCTCGAAACCATGTACGAAAGCTCCAAGTAGGATGGGAGGACGCATTTTTTTGCTGTCAGTATGATGAGAATATTAAATGTATGATTTGTTCACAAGTATTACGAGGAAAACGGTTGTATAACATATAACGGCATTATACTACATGTTACTGATGAAACATTAAAAGGTTAAGTGTTATTGTTGTCGTTATCATCGTCATTATCATCATCATCATCATCATCATCATCATCATCATCATCTCTGTACGTCGACCCTTTTTCAGCAGATGTACGAATAATGCGGTTAGCTCTTCAATTTGAACTCACTGATTTACAATGTGATGTCAAATGAAAGCTAGATGTAAGGACTTGACAAATGTTGAACTTTCAAATCTTTGCCAAAAAATAAATATCCGAAGCTTCGTTCTTTCGCTTGCTCTGTTGAAGCCATGTTCGCTATAACTTACTTTTGCGAAAAATTATTTTCAACAATGAAAATAGTAAAAGCCAAATTTAGATCACGACTGACAGACAAATACCTTCGTGACCAACTACGACTGGCAGTAAGTGACATAATTCCTGATTTTGAAATTTTGTCGCAGAGACATTCTGAAGACAATTTTAGATTGTGATATTGTTCATTTATTGTTCATTTCTTTCTTCGTTACATGTACTAAACATTAGTTTGTAGCCTTGTACTTACTTACTTACAAATGGCTTTTAAGGAACCCGAAGGTTCATTGCCGCCCTCACATAAGCCCGCCATCGGTCCCTATCCTGTGCAAGATTAATCCAGTCTCTATCATCATATCCCACCTCCCTCAAATCCATTTTAATATTGTCCTCTCATCTACGTCTCGGCCTCCCCAAAGGTCTTTTTCCCTCCGGTCTCCCAACTAACACTCTATATGCATTTCTAGATTCTCCCCATACGTGCTACATGCCCTGCCCATCTCAAACGTCTGGATTTAATGTTTCTAATTATGTCAGGTGAAGAATACAATGTGTGCAGTTCTGCGAGTTTGTAGCCTTGTAGGTGTATAAAATTATATTTAAGTGCTTGACGTAAGGAACATGAAAATCCGTTAATAAGTCAGTCAGTTGCTTCACTTCCCCTTCGGGTGTCCGCCTCCCTCCATAGGTGTTATGCACGTTGCAGGTTACACAGTGGCTCGGCGCACGATCACATTTTCGCTACCGCTGGTGTAGAATATTGAGAATAACGGCATGTTCTGTACAGAGATATAAGAAAAGTGGTTTCTTGTTGAGACCGGGCGCCAAAGCACACAGTTGCTCTTTTTCAGTATATTGAATGGAGTTACTCATTTCTTATTGTAAATAGTCAATCAGAAAATAATGCCATTCTACAACGCCCTACAGGAGTGATATGTATTGGTCCAGTATGCAATCAGCGTACCGTGGTGACACATGCTGTGTTGTAAATGATGCCTTAGGCATTAGGTGAGCCATCTTGAATGCCCGCCACCTGCTCCACGGTGCATACCCAAGTAGTTTGTGTGGGATTGATTGAGCCTCAATTGCGTGTAATGGCTGAATTCGAATCGAAGGTGCGAGCGGTGCTTCGTGCAATTTCATCCCTGCTCGATCTAGATGCGAACCCTGCCACCAGCTGGAGGGGAGCAGAAAGGGGTGGCGGATCAATCAGGCCTTCTCTTCAGGCAGATTTATTTTAGTGTCCAAGTTATCTTTCGTAAGCACAATACTCTCATCAGTCAATAATCAACCGTACCCCGCACCCCACCGTACTCCTCGTATTTAATTCGTCGCTTCACGGGTGCGGGAATTGAATAAAATGGGGAGGGGGCAGGCACACGGGAACAGCCTGCGAGTTCGTCACTTCGACTGCTGCAGATGACCACAGTGCAATTCACTGAACGAGATCCTTCAGTCTGGGGTACTATCGATCGCGAACCATCATCATTCTGTTCTCTTTCCCTTCTTACGACTTTATTTCCTACGTTTTTTTTTTAATTTGCCCTTTGTTTCCTTTTCTGTTACTTCATTTTTGTTTACTTCAGTTTGTCAGTTACCGTACTTTTTCCGTTTCTTCACTCTTTTGACTAGGTATTTTTTCTTTTCAATTCCATTATCTCTTCTCTTCTCTTCTCTTCTCTTCTCTTCTCTTCTCTTCTCTTCTCTTCTCTTCTCTTCTCTTCTCTTCTCTTCTCTTCTCTTCTCTTCTCTTCTCTTCTCTTCTCTTCTCTTCTGTTTCTTTTCTTCTTTTCATTTTCTTTCTTTTTCTTTTCTTTTCATTTCCTTTCTTCACTTATCATTTTCTTTTCTTTTCATTTCCTCCTGTTTCTTTTCTTCTTTTCATTTTCCTCCTCTTCTTTTCATTTCCTTTCTCTTCTTTTATTTTTTCTTCCGTTTCATTTTCCTTCTCTTCTTTTCATTTTCTTTTTCTTCTTTTCATTTCCTTCCGTTTATTTTGTCTTCCTTTTCATTTTCTTTCTTTTTTCTTTTAATTTCCTTTCTTTTCTTTTCATTTCCTTTCGTTTCTATTCTTTCTTTCTATTTTATTTTCTTTTTTTAATTTCTTTTCATTTTCTTTCTTTTCTTTTCATTTTACATTTATTTCTTTTCTTTTCATTTCCTTTCTTTTCAGTTCCTTCCGTTCCTTTTCTTTTTCTTTCTTTTCATTTGTTTTCTTTTCTTTCCCATTTTCTTTTCATTTTATTTCCTTCCTTTATTTTATTTTATTTTCATTCCTTTTCTTTCCTTCCTTTTTTTCTTTTCCTTTGTTTTCATTTCTTTTTTTTATTTTCTTTTTTCCTTCATTTCCATTTTTTTCTTTCAGTTTACTTCCATTTCTTTTTTATATTCTTTTATTTTCTTCTCTTCTGTTCTCTCCTCTCGTCTTGTCTTCTTTGCTCTTCGTTCATTTCTCTTCCCCACTCCTCTTCGTTCCTCTCCTCCCCACTCCACTCCATTCCACATATTTCCTCTTCTCTCGTCTTGTCTTGTATCCTTCCTTGTTCTCTTCTCTCCTCTTCGTAGTTCTCCTTTTTCCTTACCCTTTCTGTTACGTCCCTTCCATTTGATATATTTTCTCTTCTTCTCTTTCCGTTCTCCTCGTTTTCTTGTCTTTGTTATTCCTCTTCATATCCTGCTGAGGATTACGCTTCTGTTCATTATTATTGCCACCTGATTACCAAACCAAGAAATTCCAACGCATCACAGTCTAGCATTGTGGAATGGTTTAAGACTGTTTGAGTAAGGGGAATAAAATTCGAATCTCTTTGTTTTCTCCTCTGCTCTATTTCCCCATCCTTCTTCTTCAACCCTATTCCTGTCATTCTCTGCAATTCGCATTCTTCTTATCTTCAATCTTCCATTCCTCATTTCCTTTCCCAATATTCTTTCAGGTGTATACCCCACCGCAGGTGTCCCCCCCCCCCTTCAATATAATCGTTTATTGAGCTTTATCCTTCAGTTTTAACTCTACTAATTTCACTTTCAGTTTTGTTTTTCCTACATGTCATTGCAGAAATCCACTCCTGTTGACATCCACGTTTTTCAAGTTGTGCTATTACACGCAGTATTACCCCCCCCTCCTCCACCCATCACGTGTATTGCGATCCCCGTCGATACTTCCACTCCCATACAGTCAGGTTTAATATAACTCCGCTGACATTATCGAGATATTTTCATTTCCATAATGGCTGTTATTGATATTCTGCTGCAAGATAAACTCTTGGCAGACGGATCCTGAGAGTATCCAGCGAAATTAAATACAAGCGTTGGAACTCTGCAAACCCGAGCCGATGCAAAATGTTTATTTACAAATGGAGCCGGAAAAAACCGTACAAACACAGACGTAATAATAATAATAATAATAATAATAATAATAATAATAATAATAATAATAATAATATGTTTCATCTTGTACTAATAAGGTTTAGACTTCATTTCTTTTCGCAATCTACAATTTTGTAATTTTACCTACATGATATCAATTCTTTTCTATATTCGTCTATTTGATCAAATTATACAGGGTGTTAAAAAGCTTTCAGTATTCTTAGGAGTGGTAGTATTCATAAAAACAAGAAAGAAAATTCTAATAACCATGGATTCTAAAATTAAATTTTGTACGAAATAAGGGCTTTGAAATGGATACTGTAATAACAGCATATCTTTTAATTTGAGCTCTTTGCTCGTTTCTTATTAGGTATACAATATCATCGAAAATGCAGTAAATGAAAGTATAGCAAGGTGTGAGTCCCAAATACGTAGGGCAGAAGAATGCGTTACAGTGAGTAAAAATCATATTAAGCGTCTCATATGATGTTGATGAAAAAGTATTCATATCTCGGAAAATATTTATTTTAGGATCCATGTTTATTAGACTGTTTTGTCTTGTTTTGATGAATTTTACCACCTCTGAAAATATTTAATATTTTTTTAAACACATTGTATTTGTAACTGGTCCCTTCATAGGATGGATATTAGCAACTATAACTGTTAGAGAAAATGTATAAAGTACTTATTTCCTACTTTATTCAATATTAACTTTAACAAAACGAATTTTTTGATGAGAAATTGATTGTTTCCTATTTCTTTTTGTGTCTCTGATATCAAAACAAAAAAGCCCAAACGATTTAGTAGTATTTATTAACCTGGCAGAGATAAGATCATCAGGCCTTCTCTTCCCCATTACCAGAGGATTACAACTACAACATTATATAAATATTTAACGAAAATAATCTGCCCTCAATGAGGGTGACCATAAAGATCCAGAATAAAAGCACTACAGAATAATTTAGGAAGACAGAAATTGTTTAGCAAAAAATTCAGAGAAATGCAAATCCAACAGAATCATCAGTGGCCAAAATATAAATGGTAATGTAATATTTGGATTGAATCGTTAAGAATATTCAACAAATTTTTTTGAATTTCAAAAAATCAGAGACCGAGTGCTTTTAAAATATTACATGTGAATTTAGGAAGTGTGCCACGTGCACCAAACAAAAGACCAGAAACACTCCACTCCAATTACATTATAATTGCAATTAATATTAAATTTACAATTACAAACAGAATCAAAGTACGAAAAGATTACCTGATTAATAAAGGCGAAACAATTTATTGTGAAAGTTGAGAACAAAAGAAAATATATATATATATTTTACTGAAGTAGAAATTAAAACAGATATTGAAATATATTGTGATAAAATTAGAGAAATACTAGTGGCTTGTGCAGCAAATGCTGCTGCAAACTAAGTTCGTTAGACGTTCAAATAAAAATTTTTCAGATTTATTTTCAATGAAGAATACTTGTCTTTTTGATAGTTATTTGCTTCCATAATAATGAAACCTACTCCCTCTGAATGGATTTTTTAGGCCAAATACTTTTTCTTGAACCTATCCAACTTCAGTTTTTGAGTTTCAACGCGAAAACGCAAGTATCAATGTTAGGACGATAGCAGTAGCTATTTCAGGTCATTGTGGGTTGTAGGCAAAAGTTAAAATAATGTCAGGTTTGCTAAGCTTTCGAACAATAGCATTTTCTTATAGCTGCTGCATGTAGAACTTGAAATGTAGAGCGTAAAATCATTTTATCCTACTAAGAGATCTTGCTGAAATGATCTGGAGACTACAAAACTTTCTAGGCCTCTTATTTTATCAGTAAGTAATACCTTTTTATCTTTCCTTAGGAACTGCAATTTTTGCGCTCTCTTGATCCAGTACTGAAGACAATGACACATATCAATATCTACACTACACCGCCATTAAATATACGAAAAAGACTCAACTCCACTGGTTTAATAAGTATAAAAATATTTGATTTTTAATAACAATATTATTATCTTACTTAAGTTTTGTAGTTATATATAGCAGCCACTTAGTAAATTATAAAAATGAAGATCTAAATTAAGATATTCTCTACATTTACTTACATAACCTCAAAACGTTTCACTTTCATGTCATCAATATAGCATCAATATTATGTACTATTAATGAAGAATAGACGCATCATGATTTTAACTATAATAATATTTAATTTCTAATGGTAATAATGTCATCAAACCACCTCCAGTTTCGTAGATTTGAATATCCAATACACAGCTGTACTCAGAAAATTATACACTGCAGAATCAGTTTTTAATAACAAATTGAATTGAGCTCTAAATATGTCGGCAATCCTGCAGATCATGGCCTTCGTGTAATAGCCTATTGTTTATTGTAGTGTGTGTTTTGTTCTGAAATTCAATCATGTCAGCCGTGATTCAACAAAATTAGTTCTCAACATTGACAACAGATGGATTTTGGAAAAGAGGAAAATTATGTAGGAAAATTGACATTTCACTGAAAACTACTACTTTTCCGAAAAACTTTGGATGCCAGGCATGAAAAAGAGGGGTCACTCATTAAAATCCGTTCAGCCGTTTTCCCGTAATTTCCATTACCAGTTCAAATTATATATATAGACTAGCCGTACCCGTGCGCTCCGCTGCACCCGTCAGAAATAAATATATAGTAAGTACATAATTAAAATAGGACATCTGGTCCAGGGAACATTCGTGTTTGATAGAAGGATAAATCGTTTAATATGTTACTTAATTTAGATTGTATTAAAAATAATTAAAATGCGATCATTTTTGTCCAGAGACCACTCATTTGGTGCAATGACAATTCCTTTAACACGTTTCTTAATTTTTATTACATGCAACCATAGTTTAATGAACATTGACATCATTTAGATTTAATGTGTATACTTTATTTTACTTGCTATATGTTTCCATTGAATTGTGGTAATACCTTAATTTTAACCCTTGTTTTCTATGTATTCAGTAATTGGCGCTTGGCCCGCTATGGTTCTGAACCCTTCAAATAACTTATATTATATAATATTACATATTATATTATATTATATCAGAAGTTACTGTAATAATATTATAGCATTATGTCCATCTAGAGAAACGACACTTTCCAATGGTGAAATAATAATTAATTATACAAATCGGTTAATTTAGCTTCCGATATTACTTCATACAAACACAGAAACATTCTCTGTAGGCTATCTTTCATAGCTTTCGATTGTTGCTGTCCAAGGCCCCTTATAGACGAAGTAATTTGTTTTTTAATTCATTACACGGCCTTAGATGGCAGTTATTTTAATTTTAAAACTCATTTATCTCATTAAATATCAGTCCTATCAAAATTTTTCGTGGAATAAAACTTATCGAAAATTATTTTTAAAGAAACTTTTGTTATGTAATATTTTTCATGAAAATTAATAATAAGGGAGATATTTCGATTTATTTAATTCAAGCCCCCTTATAACCCGCCTTTTAAATAAAATATTTTGAATGCCATATAACTAAATTCTAAGTTACAAGGAACTTAATTTATATTCCAATTTTCATATAAATCGATTCAGCCATTATAGCGTGAACAGATAACAAACATCCAAACAGACAGAGACAGACAGACAGACAGACAGACAGACATAAAAACAAAAATTTCACAAAAGCGATTTTCGGTTTCAGAGCGGTTAATTACATATGTTAGGACCAATTATTTTTGGAAAATCGAAAATTACCAGAAACATTTCGGCTACAGATTTATTATTAATATAGATACAATTACTTACAGTTAATGTTAAATTTACAAATGCAATAAATATCGATGTACCAAGAGATTAACTGATAAATAAAGGCTAAACAATTTATTGTAAAAGTTGAGAACAAAAATTATATATATATTTTTTTACTGCAGTAGAAATCAAACCAGATATTGAAATATATTGTGATAAAATTAGAGAACTATTTCCAGAGAACGTTCCATGTCTGAACGAGTCTCAATTACGGACCAAGAGCCTAGTAAGATGGACGTAGGGTGAAACTGCAGAGGGTATGAACCCTTGATTCAGATGAACATAGAGCGTGAAGCATCTGAAAGTTGTATCGCGGTGCAGCGGTTGCAATAAATCTAGATCGCGGCTGACGCACGTTTAAGCAGGCTAAAGGCCCGTCATAATTTATGACCTTATCGATGCGGGATGAATGAGATCGCAGCACGCGTGATTGATGCGGTGTTTAACGACGACCTGTCACCCACTCACTTGTATGACATCACTGATATTGGTGAGAGCGATCTGCGGGAAATTGATTTCGGCAAAGATTGGCTAGTTAGGAGACTTCATACAGGCGAGTGAGCACGATAGAAAACAGAGCGTGTGACACAATGATTGACTTGTAACGCATGCCAGCACCCACAGATATATAGGGTACATCAGCGGTGTCGTGATTATGGTTTCACTCATATCTCATAGATAGGAAACAGAAAGTTGAAATCAATACAACTATGAAATCTGCATCGACATGGGGAACTATTAATAATGGAATTCCTCAAGGATCAATATTAGGTCCCCTATTTTTTCTAGTGTTTATAAATGATCTTGCCCCCCCTAAAAAAAAGATGTAGGCCATCCCATATTATTTGCAGATGACACAAGTATAGTAATTACAGCCAATAACTCCAACACATTCCAATCTTCAACAGAGGAAATTCTCTTCAAAATATGTGACTGGTTCTCAGTCAATAAATTGGTATTAAATTGTAACAAAACTAACATAATTCAATTTAAATCCTGTCCAAATTCAACGTCGCAAATTTCTAGCGCAATAATTAACAATAGATCCCTATTAGAAACAACAACAACCAAATTTATTGGCTTAAAAATCGATAATGTGTTAAATTGGAAAAATCATATTAAAGAAATTACCCCCAAACTAAATTCAGCTTGTTTTGCTATTAGATCTATGCAAAAGACAGTAAATATCAATACCTTAGAAACAATATACTTTGCATACTTCCACTCGGTAATGAGTTTTGGAATAATATTCTGGGGAAATTCCACAGATAGTAACAGTATATTTCTATTACAAAAAAAGAGTAATTAGAATAATAGTAGGTGCCAAATCTAGGGAATCGTATAGGGCTATTTTCAAAAAACTTCAAGTAATGCCCATGGCTTGTCAGTATATATCTTCATTAATAATCTTCCTCGTATGTAATCGTGAAAACTTTGTAACTAATTCAACAGTTCATAGCACAAATACACGTCAAAGAAATGACTTTCATACTCCATCGGCAAGTCTATCGTGCTATCAAAAAGGAGTGCGTTATATGGCAGTAAAAATTTTTAATAGCCTCCCTATCGATATAAAAAATGAAACTCAAAACATAAGATTATTTAGGGCCAAATTAAAGAAGTACCTAATTTCTCACGCCTTCTATTCTGTAGGTGAATTCATGACATTCAATAATACTTCATGAAAATGATACTAAAACTATGTGTTGTACTAGTAGACTATATTGTAAATCTCTCTGTATATATATATTTCATCTAGACTGTGACTATAAATTAAGACTTTATAATAGTATTAAGTTTTTAGACTTGTTCCATATTCTAGCTGTAAAGCAATGTATGAATACCATGGAATGTTAATAAATACAATACAATACATCGTGTAATCACAGACATTCAAACGGGTACGAGGAGTTTCCTGTACATTGTTGTGTGTTTCATTCACGTACTGAAGGCAAGCAGTGGCGGTATCATGTCGCTCTACAAACTCTGTCTCTACAAGCAGTAAGAGGTGGTTTCGTAAAGAATGAGAAGGAGAACTTTTTTATTCTGTCGGACAAAATGTAATATTTTTACTTTGCTCAACGGTTCAATTAGGAGTATATAGGAACATTAACTGCCACACTGAATAATGTATTATTATTATTATTATTATTATTATTATTATTATTATTATTACTGACCACTAAGTATGTGTTTCTATAATTCTTCTGTACATGCATGAATATTGATATTTTTAGATCTTCTCCCTAGAAGGATAAAATTATTAGGTTTTATCTCAATTTTAATCTTCTTAATGTTTAGATGAGGGTAACTATTTATTAGTTACTCATTTAATAATAATATTGTAGAAAAACTGATTCAATATTATGTGCCAACGAACTGTTAAACGCTAGGAATTGACATGTCTTAAATCATAGCCAGGAAGAGAAAGATGAGATAAATAAATGTACTAAAGTCAGCTACCTAATGGGGTTTGAAATATCTCGTGCTCTAAAGCCTTTTAATAGAACAGAATTTCTCAAAAAAGTAATGATTAAAATAGCTTAAATAATTTGTCCATAAGAAGTTTTTGATTTTGAAAAAATACGAATTTCTCGACCAAGTAGGATCGAGAGAAGAATTTAGAAAATTCCTGATTATATTCAAGAGGAAGTTTAAAAAAGAAGCAAGAAAAATCGTATATATTATTCACTGGCTCTTGATGACAGCAGTGACATTACTGATACAGCAAAGCTTGAGATTTTTATCCACGGGATTGATCAAGATGTTAGTACAGGAACCACCACTGGTTGTAGTTTTCATGCCAAGTACCTTTCCTCCGTCTCCTTAATTCATAGCCTGTCTGTCGCGTGTAATCATTGCAGCTCGAGTTTCGGTCACCGCTGGGGTACATACATACATACATACATACATACATACATACATACATACATACAGTCCACACCTGTGGAGTAACGGTCAGCTCGTCTGGCTGCGAAACCAGGTGGCCCGGGCTCGAATCCCGGTCGGGGCAAGTTACCTGGTTGAGGGTTTTTCCGGGGTTTTCCCTCAACCCGTTACGAGCAAATGCTGGGTAACTTTCGGTGCTGGACCCCGGACTCATTTCACCGGCATTATCACCTTCATATCATTCAGACGCTAAATAACCTAAGATGTTGATACGGCGTCGTAAAATAACCAATAAAATAAAATAAAAAATGCATACATACATACATACATACATACATACATACAGACAGAGTGTTTAAAAAGTGATTGTCAAAAAATTTAGGGAATAAAAGTAAAAAGGAAAAGAAGCAAAGAATGTTCCAATAAACATACGTCAGCACTACGTAATAGAGCAGCGATTGGTTCATAAATTTGCTGTATTGAAAGTCTCGAAGTAGCCATATTTTGTAAATACAGTGGCTGTTTCTGATTTGTAATAAACAATACAGCCCTAAAGGTACGAACAAAGATGCTTCATAGAAATCCAAGCTGCAAGATAAGAACATGCAACTCAGTGCTTTAGGGCATTACAAGAAGCCTGTGGTAGAGAAGTCCTACCATACTGAACTATTGCAAGTTGGGTGGAAGCGAGGCATTCGCTTTCAATCAAGAGTTGACATCCGAAGAGCTTCAGATTGATCAGTGAGAGAGAAACCCAGAAATGCTGCTGCAGATGGAGTCCGCCGTCTTCCAAGAATTTGACAACGTATTGTTGACACGGCAGGATACTATATTTGAAGTATGTAATGTCAAAAGTAACCTGAATAAATTTAGTGTGAAACAGTAACTATGTTGCCATTACTTTTCGAATGCCCTAGTAACACAATTAACTGCACGCATTGTATTTCTTCATTCTGTAATGCCCATGGCTTGTCAGTATATCTTTTCATTAATAATCTTCCTCGTATGTAATCGTGAAAACTTTGTAACTAATTCAACAGTTCATAGCATAAATACACGTCAAAAATGACTTTCATACTCCATCGGCAAGTCTATCGTGCTATCAAAAAGGAGAGCGTTATATGGAAGTAACAATTTTTAATAGCCTCCCTATCGATATAAAAAATGAAACTCAAAACATAAAATTATTTAGGGCCAAATTAAAGAAGTACCTAATTTCTCACGCCTTCTATTCTGTAGGTGAATTCATGACATTCAATAACACTTCATGAAATTGATACTAAAACTTTGTGTTGTACTAGTAGACTATATTGTAAATCTCATCTGTATATATTTCATCTAGACTGTGACTATAAATTAAGATTTTATAATAGTATTAAGTTTTTTGACTTGTTCCATATTCTAGCTGTAAGCATGTAGGAATACCATGGAATGTTAATAAATACAATACAATAGACCTGACATAATTAGGAACATTAAATCCAGACGTTTGAGATGGGCATGTAGCACGTATGGGCGAATCCAGAAATGCATATAGAGTGTTAGTTGGGAGACCGGAGGGAAAAAGACCTTTCGGGAGGCCGAGACGTAGATGGGAGGATAATATTAAAATGGATTTGAGGGAGGTGGGATATGATGATAGAGACCGGATTAATCTTGCACAGGATAGGGACCGATGGTGGGCTTATGTGAGGGCGGCAATGAACCTTCGGGTTCCTTAAAAGCCATTTGTAAGTAAGTAAGTAACACAATTTTTTTCTGCTGCTTGGGGCCGCCAGCGAACAGAGCGCTTGAATACGGTAAAGCGGTAGCATTCATGCTTTCTACGTATATCGCACTCTACCCATCCCATTTTCTTCTAAATGTGAGACGATGTCTAAACAGGGGAAATATGGTGAACGGTGGATAGGTAGGAGAGTACTTGTACTTAGATCATCTCTGTGGTGTTGGGACCAAAATTATGAATTTTACTCTCTCGTGATTGATAAATGAAATAGAATTTTGACTGCTTTTGTTGGAATTAGTATTCAGCATGCCCCAAAGAGCACATAATGGCATTATCTCGTAAACGGTTAGTTTTCAGACCCATGTTTACTGGAACTTTTTGCTTCTCTTCGTTTTCACTTCTCATTCTTAAATATTTTACCATCACTTTTGAAACACCCTGTAGAAAACACGCATAAATTAAATCTAGATTAAGAATGGATTAAGTACATTTGAGGAGCTCAGGACCAGATAAGTACAACAGCTCAAATGTTTTCTTGAGCTCGGCACTGAAAGGAAGTGATATGTTCGTCACGTAGTCCCAATGAATTAAATCTTGTTGCTTCAGGCCTACAAATCAGAAGAATGTCTCATAGCAGATATTTTTAGCTCTGTCTAGCAGAACTGCATTGTGCCCATTGTTCACCTCGCAGGATTATATTATTCTTCTCCTCTTAGCGGTACTGTGATCGATTTTCCTTTCCTTTTCATATGCCAGTAATTTCTTTCAACAATTTACATCTCCCATAAGCCTAGTTTCGCCGCACTGAATTGTGACTAAATATTTTTTGTTATCCATCTCGCATTACCATGCAAAAAATTTATTTTGAGGGAGGTTCATATTTTCGCTAGTGTAATTTTACTATATTTCAACATTTTTTTTCCTCAGAATCTATAGGTCTATCTTTAAGTATAAAAATTGACTTGCTTAATATCGTCGCTTTACAAGCAAAAACACTCAAAAATATTACGTCAGAGAAAAAGGAGTACTATATAATGCACGTAATGTATGTGTATGAACATAGAATTTGAAAATGAAATACTCATAAAGAAAAACAACTTACTAAAAATGAAATTTTGAGGATTCAGTTTTGTCAAGAATTACAAACGCCTTTTTCTTATAAGTAATTTTTTTTACTTAATTATTTTGTTTCTAATCCGACAATATACACTATCTTTATATCAATAAGCAATGTTAATGTTTCTTGAAAGCTAATAATCTTTTTTTTTTTAATTGTCATAATTTGTGTAGTATTTTGTTGAATCTGACAGTGTTTAAACGAGAAATTATTCAAATATTTTAATTTTGATGTAATTCTTGCTTAGAGCTATTTTAATAAACATATTTAGTGCATACAGTAAAATTTATAACATGTCAGTTCAATTTTTTTTATTTTATATGTAATTAAAAAGTCGTCAGTATTATTTATCATTCTTGTATGCACTCTTTTAACATATATATATATATATATATATATATATATACTCACTGATAAACTGTTAACTTATATAATTTAATATATAACGACTTCACTATGTTAACATTTTAAATAACGATGTTATTGTACCTGATTGACTAGAATTCTGAAGATGATGAAAATAACATCGAAATTAGTCGGACACAATAACATCATTATTTAAAGTGTTAGACAGTGACGTAGTTATTTATTAATTTAAATAGCTCACCAGTTCATCAGTGAATATTATTTAAAAAAAATAATATATTAATTCAACATTAATGGTTTTATAGTATGCTGTTAATGTTGGAGAAATAGACACTTCATTAAAATAGCTATATTAGATAGCTTACTTTTCTGTTACCATGCAAACGATGTCCGGCTGAACAAAACACTCTAGAAATTTTCGTATCACTTTAAATATTAGGTTTACAGAAACGTTACAATTTCTTAATTATGTAACATCTTTATATATAATTTGAACTGGTAATGGAAATTACGGGAAAACGGCTGAAAGGATTTTAATGAGTGACCCCTCATTTTCATGCCTGGCATCCAAAGTTTTTCGGAAAAGTAGTAGTTTTCAGTGAAATGTCAATTTTCCTACACAATTTTCCTATTTTCCAAAATCCATCTGTTGTCAGCTTTGAGAACTAATTTTATTGAATCACGGCCGACTTGATTGAATTTCAGAACAAAACACACACAACAATAAACAAAGGCTATTACACGAAGGCCATGACCTGCAGGATTGCCGACATATTTAGAGCTCAATTCAATTTGTTATTAAAAACTGATTCTGCAGTGTATAATTTTCTGAGTACAACTGTGTATTGGATATTCAAATCTACGAAACTTGAGGTGGTTGATGACATTATTACCATTAGAAATTAAATATTATTATAGTTAATATCATGATGCGTCTATTCTTTATTAATTGTACATAATATTGATGCTATATTGATGATATGAAAGTGAAACGTTTTGAGGTTATGTAAGTAAATGTAGAGAATATCTTAATTTAGATCTTCATTTCTATAATTTACTGAGTGGCTGCTATATATATAACTACAAAACTTAAGATAATAATATTGTTATTAAAAATCAAATATTTTTATACTTATTAAACCAGTGGAGTTGGATCTTTTTCGTATACTTAATGGCGGTGTAGTGTAGATATTGATATGTGTCATTGTCTTCAGTATTGGCTCAAGAGAGCGCAAAAATTACAGTTCCTAAGGAAAGATCAAAAGGTATTACTTACTGATAAAATAAGAGGCCTAGAAAGTTTTGTAGTCTCCAGATCATTTTAGCAAGATCTCTTAGTAGGATAAAATGATTTTACGCTCTACATTTCAAGTTCTACATGCAGCAGCTATACGAAAATGCTATTGTTCGAAATCTTAGCAAACCTGACATTTTTTTAACTTTTGCCTACAATCCACAATGACCTGAAATAGCTACTGCTATCGTCCTGACATTGATACTTGCGTTTTCGCGTTGAAACTCAAAAACTGAAGTTGGATAGGTTCAAGAAAAAGTATTTGGCCTAAAAAAATCCATTCAGAGGGAGTATGTTTCATTATTATGGGAGCAAATAACTATAAAAAATACAAGTATTCTTCATTGAAAATAAATCTGAAAAATTTTTATTTGCACGTCTAACGAACTTAGTTTGCAGCAGCATTTGCTGCACAAGCCACTAGTATAGTGTATATTAAGATGGCAATTTTAATTTCCAAAAGGTGTATAAATTCTGAGTTCAAAATATATAGTATTATAATAATATTATCATTCTAGCGAAAGGTGTACTTTCTCCCTTTTAAGTAGCCCTTAAGTGTATACGGCTACAGATTTATCAGTAGACTATAGTTTGTTGTGTCACGTCTGAATGAATTTTATTTACTTTATACAGTAATCTTCTTATCTTACTGGTGACTTTTGCTATTTGTGGCAACGTCGGATACTTGAGTTTAGAAAGTGCTATTTTCAGTTTATCTGTGGATGTGATAAACCACAACTCCCAGTAATTGCCACTAGCAGAATTCTCAAGTAACCACCTTCTTCCACATGTTTATCTGGAGCAAGCTGGAGGACCTGTGATATATATGCAACATCTGGCTGGGTCAAGTGTCCTGCACAAGTTTCTCACTTCAAGTTTTGTTTACTTCATAAATTCTCATTTAAGTAATGTGGTTCCAAGGACCTGTCTGCGACCTCTTCCAGAGCTTTAGTAAAGTAGGACTTCCTGCTTTCCTCCGACGACACACACAGAAAGTGCAGTGGAGTTTACACCCACCATTTTGTGAGAGAAAAAGCTAGGATCCTATGAGACAGCGAGCTAGAGGCCTATCACTTAAAACAAAAACTGAGAAATATTTTTAACTCTGTTTTAAGTGATTTTTTTGTACAAAGGAAATAGCAAGTAATTTATTAATCTTTCCCTGATGAAAATTAAATTAAGAATGTGAAAAAATATCAAATTTTCCATATATACAATATCTACTTACCGTATTTAAGACACAAATTCACTTATAGTCGCGACGTTGTTATTCCCGGCGTGACTCCTCCTCTTTGCTTACGTCTTAGGAAGTCAAGGCTCTATAAAGTCTAGGTAGGTAGTATCGTTTGCCATTTTTGTTCTTTCGTTGCCGAGATACCATACGAGGAATCTATTTGCCACACCGTTAAACATTATCGTGTCGTAGCTCCTATGATAATATATCAAACGCACTGTAATTCAGAAAATAATTAAGCGGCAAATAACGTCCTCGTGTGCTTTCTGCGAACGCCAACGAAAGAGCCAAAATGGCGGGCGATTATATTAAGTATTTATCAAGCCTTAAGAAATGAATAACGTCTTCATCAGCGAATCACAAGTCGCACACGTTTAAATGTAGCCGACCTGCAACGCGATTGACTGCCGGAAATTAGAGCGGCGGGACTATAACTTCACAAATAAACGATTCTGTACAAATATCCCATGTAAGTGTACACAACGACTTCAGAAATGAGAAGGATTAACATGTGTATGTACAAATAAAAAGTAACAGCTGATACCAGAGAAATCATAGAATCTCTGTAATTGCGTGAAACGTTTATGCTGTTCGTGATTGATATTGCGAGCATGGTTGGGATTGTAAGGATGTTTGGGGTTTGAAATATATTTTTGATATTTATCTTCATTTTTTGCCTTCATACTCCCCGCATTTAAATTTAACAAGGCGGGGCCTTCTCGTTAACTACTTCATAATCGCTTCCTCATTCCATGCGGCCTAGTCTCCAGACAATAATGCAATTGATAGTCGAAACGATTCACACATCAATATGACGCCAATGAGTTGTTTGAAATTGTAATGAATGATAATATGTCATCAGTCATCACAGAGAATTGGATTCATTCGAAAATTAATACCACAGTTAAGCACTTTAGAATTAGACTATGTTAAATTAACTGTTTCTGTGTTTATACTTCCTGCATTTATTAATCACACCATTTCTGTACGAATAAAAATTGTTTATTAAACTAAACATAAGTTTAATAATTTTTTAAGCTTTCAAAAAAGTTTCATGTGTATCTATTCCAAGTTCATGTAATACCGAAATCACAGATCTACAGCAAGACTTTTTAACACGGCACCCTTGCATAAAGATATAAATTTATTTATTTATTTACTTACTTATTTATTTATATGTTTATTTATTTACTTATTCACTTATTTACTTACTCACTTATTTACTTATTCACTTATTTTCTTATTTACTTATTTTCTTATTTATTTATTTATTTATTTACTTATTTATTTATTTACTTGTTTATTTATTCATTTACTTATTTACTTATTTATTTACTTTTTATTTATTTATTTATTTATTCATATATTCACTCATTCACATATTTATTTATTTATTTATTTATTCATATATTCACTCATTCACATATTTATTTATTTATTTATTTATTAATATATTCACTCATTCACATATTTATTTATTTATTTATTTATTTATATATTTACTCATTCACATATTTATTTATTTATTTATTTATTTATTTATTTATTTATTTATTCATATATTCACTCATTCATATATTTATTTATTTATTTATTTACTTATTTATTTATTTACTTATTTATTTATTTACTTATTCATTTACTTATTTACTTATTTATTTATTTACTTTTTTCTTATTTATTTACTTTTTTCTTATTTATTTATTTATTTATTCATATATTCACTCATTCACATATTTATTTATTTATTATTTATTCACTCATCGACTTGGCTGATTATTTATTTGTTTATTCGTATATTCACTTATTTACTTATTTGCTTATTTATTTATTTACGTATTTATTAATACTGACGGAATTAAGGCCATAGGGCCATCTCTTACATTCCATCAGATACAAAATACATAAGTAGTGAAATTTAACAAAAAGTGGAAAGGACAAAATACTTACGAAGAAAAAAAAAATCATTAAGAAAACATATAACAAAGGAAAGAAAGAAATATAACGATGTTAGGAAGAAATTAAGTCGACAGTATGGACGGTGGTCAATAGACATGATGAAGGCTATAACAAGAAATCAGTCCGGCGTGTTTCGTGTCTGAGAAATGACAGGTCTGACATTTGAGCGCTGTTCCTGTAGTTATGTGACGGGCAGGACACTGTACTGTATCTGTTCTTGCAGTGACAGATATTGTGTAAGCCATAACCGCATTATCCTGTGTGATTCCTAGTCAATTATGAACTGCCCCGGACTTGACGTGTCTAAAAGCATGGGAGTCCATTTTAATTAACGCCAATTACCATTTTCTGCCCTCGTGGCGAGTTTTTCCCGTACGAAGTGAAGCTCTTCCGTCTGTGCGACTCTCACACGTGTCTTCTTCACTTTCACAATCTACTACGTTTTTAATTCACATACAACTTCATTTGCAAGCCCTTCCATTTCTCTGTTCCCTTCTTTGATTATAATCCACTTCATTTTTTTCTTTCCTTTGACAGTTCTTTCTTCGATTTCATCTTCAGATTTTTGTAATTCACAATTTCTTCCTTTTTCATTCATTTATCTCTTTTCTTTTAAAATGGAACGTTTTCTGCCTATCATTTGAGAAAAGTTGTACGTAACAAAAATCATAGCATTTCTCCTTATAATAGATGTTTCCATGCCAACCAAAACACATTCGTTCGTTAAGAAACTTCATTTGTTCATTCATGGCCCAGGTTTTCCATCTACTACAACACTGATCAAATAGAATAAGCAACCTGTAAGCCTACTCATTATATTAGTGGTTCCATCCTCATTTGTTTTTATATTTTAAGAGATTATTTAATTACATCAAAATATTTCCTGAAACTATGACACTGAATAAATGAAATGGACAATCTATGCTTATTATGTTAGCGAATCCAATCTCATTTGGGTTTATATTTTAAAGGTTTATGCGCATCGCAGCATTTTCGGGGGGAAAAGATACTCGGATATTTTGGATATCGTCCAGTATATATAGACAATTCCAAAAAAATAACAAGGATAAATAAATAAATAAATAAATAAATAAATAAATAAATAAATAAATAAATAAATAAATAATCAAATAAGTGAATGAGTGAATAAATAAGCAAATACTTGAATGAGTGAATAACTGAATAAAGAATAAATAAATAAATAACAACAGAACGTTCTCAGTGCGCATTCGTACACAATTTTTGCAACAGTAAAACAATTTTTGTGTAGAAATAAAAAATACAACATAACAATTCAATGCAATAGTATAATATTCATCGTGTAAGAGTAATCAGTATGTTAGAACTTCTTAATCTCTTGACATTTCTCGGTATACGGCTGAATTTGACAATGAAGTACTGTAGTTACTCAATCAGAATCACGAGACCTTAAAATGTAACTCTCCTTAGATACTAACTCATCAAGTTGGCAACCCTGGCGATTCAGTAGTGAATCCCAATTAATATAATGGTGATGATGATGATGATGATGAAGTCCACTCCTGTGGAGTAACGGTCAGCGCGTCTGGCTGCGAAACCAGGTGGCTCGGGTTCGATTCCCGGTCGGGGCAAGTTACCTGGTTGAGGTTTTTTCCTGGGTTTTCCCTCAACCCAATATGAGCAAATGCAGGGTAACTTTAGGTGCTGGACCCCGGACTCATTTCACCGGCATTATCACCATCTCATTCAGACGCTAAATAACCAAGATGTTGATAAAGCGTCGTAAAATAACCTACTAAAATAAAAAAAATGATGATGATAATAATAATGGTAACAATACTACTACTACTACTACTAATAATAATAATAATAATAATAATAATAATAATAATAAATAATTAATAATAATAATAATAATAATAATAATAATAATAATAATTACAGCCGTAGTCATCATTATTATTACAGTAATTTTGGTCCTGATTTGAGGAGTAATAAATACATTTTAATTGAAAAAACCTGTGGTTTATTCTGTTTTCATTTAATTTTCTTCTCCATGTCATAAAATATCAAACCTATCTTCCTGTTGTCTGTTAAATTACTCTAATATCTGTCTTATTGTATGTATGTAGTCCACGATTGACCTCCCTTCAGTAAATCCAGATTGTTCAGTCATACTTCTGTAATCTCTTTACAATCAAATTTTAAGAAAATGTTCCAGTATTTTCATAAATTGATTTGTAATATTGATTCCTTCATAATTTTCACATTCTATTTCATCACCTTTACGTACCTGAATTGTATGTCCTACTTTTATTTCTCAAGAGGTGATTTCGCCTCGTAAAATGTTATCAGTTTATTAAATTTGTAATTAATGACACTATTTTACTAATTCCAAATTGATATTCCCACATCCTGGGGATCTGTCGTTTTTCACCCCGGTTCTTGATTAATTTTAATAAACTACAGTTTTAAGCAGGCCTTGTTGCGTTGTTGCACTGAAGGTGGATGTATTGTACCTGGTTTTATGGCTCCTGGAAGTTCCCCCTCTTAACTCACTTTGCCGAGATGACTTTCTTCGTGCAGGTGGTGACAGGAAGTGACTGTTTGCAATGGGTTCAAGTCACTGTTTGTTAGTATAGAAAGATAAGTCGAGTCTTCTACCTTATTATACATCCTACGTGTCGTAAAGTCCAGACCACTATCTGATGCTTAATTTCGTGGCTGTCTGTAAATTTCACTTCTTTCTTCGTACCACATTTAAGTACAAACTACCAAACCGTTTCGTAGGATGTTTATACCAAAGAATTTTGCAATTGTTTTGTAAGAAATCCCATGTTACGAGGCGCATCCAGAAAGTAAGTTTCCCTATTAAAAAAAAAATAACACACTTTCAGGAAAACATTTATTGGCAACAGGTACAACAATGTTTCAGCTATTTTTCAACATAGCCACCATCAGAATTGAGACACTTGTCGTATCGTGGGATCAAATTTTGTATCCCTCTGTCGTAGAACTCTGCCGCCTGTGAATGGAACCAGCGTGTGACAGACGTCTTCAGCTCTTCGTCGTTGCCAAAACGCTCACCGGAGGACAGGAATTTCTTGAGGTGCAAGAAAACGTGAAAATCGCTGGGAGCAAGATCAGGACTGTAGGGTGGGTGACCAAACAACTCCCAGCCAAATTCCGTCAAAACAGCTGCTGTGCGCCGAGCCGTATGTGGACGAGCATTGTCATGGAGGAGCACAACACCTGCAGTAAGCATTCCACGCCTCTTGTTTTGAATGGCACGTCGCAATTTTCGCAGTGTTTCACAGCAACGGTCAGCGTTCACTGTTTCACCTCTTGGAAGGAAGTCAATGAGCAGAATGCCCTTCCTGTCCCAGAACACCGTGCACATCTCTTTCCGTACCGACAGCGTCTGTTTGAATTTCGTCCTGACCGGAGATCCACTATGCCGCCAATGCATTGACTGCTGCTTGGTTTCCAGGGTGAAGTGCGAAATCGAAGTGTCATCGCCCGTGACGATCCTGTCGAGGAACTCGTCGCCGTCATCGTGATACCGTTGCATAAATGTCAGTGCTGCTCCTAAACGTTGCATTTTGTGTTCGGGTGTCAGGTTTTTCGGCACCCATCTGGCACACACTTTTTTGAACAGCAGGTGCTTAGTGACAATCTCATGCAACAAGGATCGCGATATCTGCGGAAAATGGCTGCTCAGATCAGTAATCGGTTCTCCATGATGCACTGCCGCACCAGCTCAACACGATCATCATTGATGAGGGACGGTCGCCCACTGCGCTCTTCATCATGGACACTTTGACGACCTTCGGAAAACTGCCTACACCAGCGACGCACCATCTGCTTACTCATGATGTTCGGCCCATAGACCTGACAGAGCTGCCGATGAATTTCAATTGGCGCAATGCTTTGTGCATTAAAGAACTTTATCACCGACCGAACCTCGCAGGCGGCGGGAGAAGGAATAAGAGCTTCCATTTCGGACCACTGCTGCCACGCTACTGGCACCAGGCGGGACCTGTCCGGCTGGCATATGATTGATACGTCATAGATCTGTTACGCATGCGCAATTGACACGGCTAATTACGTTTATTTTCAAGGGGAAAAAATCGGGAAAATTACTTTCTGGATGCGCCTCGTACATAATCCTGAACACATTGCAAGTTGTTACCTCTGGACTCGAGGTATGTGGCGTCGATCCAGGCTGCAGATACGATGGATTTTTAATACGATTTCCATAGTTAAGGTGTCGCTTATGTCATTTTTAAAACTCCCACAATTTTCATCCAACATTTATGAATTCTAATGAGCATAAACGTCCCTACAATACTATCATTTGTACAAATTTGATACCATTAGGGATAATAATTTTGAAATTAAGTGTTTAACTTCAAATTCAAATTCAAATTTATTCACAATTTACATTTGAAATGAATACATGTGAATAGAAACCCGAAATGAGCATATGCTCGTGCTCGGGTACAGTCCAGTAGTCTACATAAATTTTACAGAGATCAATAATAATGTTGATGATAGAAATAATAGTGACAATAATAATAATAATAATAATAATAATAATAATCATAATAATAATAATAAAACAAAAATATTTACAATAATAAAATAAATACTAAGACGGATAAAATAAAATATAAAACCACTTAGCGAGATTTAACACAACTTAAATAAGCATATAATAACCAGCAAAGAAATGACGAACTCGAAAATCAACAGAAAAGTTCGTTGTATCGCAGACGACAGCAACCGCCGTATTGACATTGTGCTATGCATTATTGGTAGTAGGGGGGAGCCGAAGGTCTACGTAACTGCCGTTCTGTTCGAAACTTCTCATACAATCATGGGAAGTTAATGCTGAAAAACAAAATGTCTACGAGTCAAACTGTTCATTATTACCAGGATAAATACAAATAAGACTGAAATATATTAAACAAGTTTCAGTTATAGATCTCCCCTTTTGTGCAAGAGGTATCATATCAAAATATTTTATGAATGGCGGTTTAAATATCTTATTTTATATTGACGTCACTAAAAGGCTCCTTGCGACAAAGTTTTCAAAATTTTTAGTTGATATTTGCTCAAAGGCTTCGAAATAATCATGGGAATAAAAATTAATTAAATTTTGAGCTCGGTCTAAATAGAGAGTCACAATAATTTTGTTTAATTTCGTGAATTTATCATTACAACACGTTTTAATCTAAGTGCAATATGAATTTGTCCCAAAGGAACTCAATATTAATATTTCATACAAATGCTAATTAGATTTTATTCATCAACATTTAATTGACCTCTGTGAGAAGTTCCAGACCAATCTGACAATAACTGTTGTGCAAGGAGCTTTTTATTAAAAAAAACTGCTTATAATTTTAAAGTCGAGAAAACACCATTAAAAACAATATCTCTCTCAACTCACGCAACATATTTTTAGCCACATTTGATTATATGGGATTGTGCCTTAGAACGGTGAAGGTTTTTGATTATAACTCTGTTCGTCTGTGTAGCCACATGGAGCATTTTGTAATGTTTTGCAATTTCTTTTTTCTCTATTACAAAATATAGAAGTTACGTATGGCAGTTTTAAAGGCTCTCAAATAGGAAATGAAACAATATTATGAAGCTAGAAGGTTGAAATGTAATTATGAACATAAAAATAAAAAAAAAGTGGATGTCACCATTATTTCACCATAGTTTCCCCTTAAGGAAACAATCTATACCAGAGTTTCTTTAACTTTATCCCCTTTCAATATACAGTACAACCGAAGAACTTGCGTAATACGTTTTATTATTATTATTATTATTATTATTATTATTATTATTATATATTATTATTATTATTATTATTATTATTATTATTATTATTATTATTATTATTATTATTTTTCATTTTAGATATTTAAGAGAATAATAATAATAATAATATATTTATTTATTTATTATTAATATTTGTGTGCTCAACAACAGCCAGAGGCCAATTATATTTCAGCACAATACACAAACAGAGGATACAAAGGTGCAAAACAAATAAATAATATCTTAAACAAACAAAAACATACATGAATAAAATTGAGGACAAGAACAGTAAATACTAATAATCAAAACGAAACTATACCTTAAAAGGATCTAAATTGTGCCCATGAAACTTGGCATATTTTATGTATGAAGGAGAAAGTGATGATAATAATAATAATAATAATGATAATAATAATAATAATACTTACTTACTTACTTACTTACAAATGGCTTTTAAGGAACCCGGAGGTTCATTGCCGCCCTCACATAAGCCCGCCAGCGGTCCCTATCCTGTGCAAGATTAATCCAGTCTCTATCATCATACCCCACCTCCCTCAAATCCATTTTAATATTATCCTCCCATCTACGTCTCGGCCTCCCTAAAGGTCTTTTTCCCTAATAATAATAATAATAATAATAATAATAATAATAATAATAATAATAATTTATTTATTATTAATAATATTCGGTGCTCAACAACAGCCAGAGGCCAATTATATTTCAGCACAATACACAAACAGAAGATACAAAGGTGCAAAAACAAAATAAATAATATCTTAAATAAACAAAAACATACATAAATAAAATTGAGAACAAGAACACTAAATACTAATAATCAAAACGAAACTATACCTTCAAAGGATCTAAATTGTGCCCATGAAACTTGGCATATTTTAGGTATGAAGGAGAAAGTGATGATAATAATAATAATAATAATAATAATTCATTTATTTATTATTAATAATATTGGGTGCTCAACAACAGCCAGAGGCCAATTATATTTCAGCACAATACACAAACAGAAGATACAAAGATGCAAAAACGAAATAAATAATATCTTAAATAAACAAAAACATACATAAATAAAATTGAGAACAAGAACACTAAATATTAATAATCAAAACGGAACTATAACTTAAAAGGATCTAAATTGTGCCCATGCAAATTGGCATATTTTATGTATCTACAGAAGGAGAAAGTGATGATAATAATAATAATAATAATAATAATAATAATAATAATAATAATATGAATAATAATAATAATGGATAGTACGTTATGAAATAATAAATTATAAATATAAAGATAGTTATTTAGGACTATCATTTAAGAAGTAAAAATACAATTATTTAGATATTTAAATATAATCAATGTTCAACATAGAGATAAAATCAATTCAGTAAACTAGTCTGAAAACAAATCTCGAATCTTCTGAGTGTTATATTCAAAATAGAATGTAATTGACCATGCCTGTTGAATTAGGTAATTGTGTATTTTTATTTTGAAAGACGATACCGTCCGACAGGTTTCTGATATAGGAAAGAAGAAGATTATAGATTCGATCGAGAGGTCTAGATTGTGAATGATTAAGAATAACGGAATGTTCTGTGCTTAGGTGTAAGAACAATAGCTTCTATATAATATATTATTTCAATGTACCGAAGTACATATGATATTTCCATGCAGATATTCTGCATCATCATGCGATGAAAGAGTAATGGAACGAAGTGATTTAAGACGGCGCTTATTCCGTCGGATCCCGGCCAACTAGTCAACTAGCCAACTTGGACTTCGGTCCTATGTTCATAGACATCTATGACGTAGTGCAGAGGGCGGCCACTAGAGGGAACCCAAGAGTTGGAACTCAATCAGAGACAATTCTGTCCGACGCCGGGGTTGTATCCGGTGTGACTTAGTGGATAAAGCATCAGCACGTAGAGCTGAAAACCCGAGTTCAAATCCCGGCGCCGGAGGGAATTTTTCTCCGTTCCATTACTCTTTCATCGTATTCTATATAATAGTTTAATAGTTGAGACGACCGAATAACCAAAAATCGCAAGATGTGAGATCGGGTGATCTTGCCGGCCAAGGAACAGGTCCATTCCTCTCAATCCATCGTCCAGGAAATTTTATGTCCAAATGTTTTTGATGATATGCGACGTACATACAGACAGCAGCAGCATATGAATTCAGTCGTACCTCCCCAAAAAAACGATTCTGAATAGAATTCTCGCCGTCTCCTATTGTGAGGACTCTAAAACTAAAACGAGTTAATTCACATGATGTTTTAGGTATATAACACGATTCTTATGTTAAGGTACAGAATAACGGGATGTTCTTTATATACGACGGGGCTCCCTTTATTTGGAGTAAGCATGACACGGCCTCCACCTAAGTAAAGAAACATAAGACATGACATTACACGAAAAAACTGACATCTAACCCAAAGCAGTGACTTAAGAGTTAAAGCTTCCCTCCTCATTTGTGGCCGGTTATGTTTGAAGTCTTTCTCCAGCCTGACGAATGGTGCCAGCGGTCGACCTGGGCAGTAGCCGCCTCTGCTGCACGCAGTATTTTCCGCTGTGTTTCGTTGCACATTTTTTAGTTCCGGGTTATTGGCTACTGCTGCTTATTATACACATTCGGTGCTCCTGCCTCGGTCTGCAAACCGCAAGTCAGCCGATGTGTTTCAATAACTCAGGCTCAGCTGTCCGCGGGCATCTCGCTTCGTATCGGAAGCCAAGCTATGGAATTCCGAAACACGCAGCGCTGGTGAGGAACTAATGAAAGCAGTTCACCGTGGTCGTCTTCATTACTATCTCCGCTATCATCATCATCATCATCATCATCATCATCATCATCATCATCATCATCATCATCATCATCATCATTTCTCATTTTGAACTTCAACATATTTCTATTTGGCTAAGTATCTTTTTTCTCAACTTCTCCAAATCATTTTTGCTTGATAATCTGTATAAATATTATCGAATTTCATATGTCAACTATTACCATCAGCAGCTGCGAATATATTGAATAAGCAGTCGTGGACAGCCGATAAGGGGTGGTCCTCCAGCTTGGGGGTTGGGCGAAGAGCTAACAACCCATCACCGTAAAAAAACAGCTTGTTACGAATCCCTACAATAAGATCCAGACGTTTGAGATGGGCAGGGCATGTAGCACGTATGGGCTAATCCAGAAATGCATATAGAGTGTTAGTTGGGAGACCGGAGGGAAAAAGATCTTTAGGGAGGCCGAGACGTAGATGGGAGGATAATATTAAAATGGATTTGAGGGAGGTGGGGTGTGATGATAGAGACTGGATTAATCTTGCACAGGATAGGGACCGATGGCAGGCTTATGTGAGGGCGGCAATGAACCTTCGGGTCCCTTAAAAGCCATTTGAAATAAGTATCAGTGGAAGAGAAGGCCTGATGGCCTTAACTCCGCCAGAATAAATAAATATTATTATTATTATTATTATTATTATTATTATTATTATTATTACCATCGTAATCACCAGGATTCGAGACTTTGGACCCGATACAATAAATTTACTGTGCATGCACTATAGGTTGTTGACTCGCTGCAGGTAGATAGAGATGTGTTGAGGTAACAACGTTGCTATTTAGAGTAGAGTACGGTAGTATGAGGAAACACACATATGTACATTCTGAAAGTAAATATATATTACACAATGACAATGTCAAAAGAATGTGAAAAGCATTTATTCTCTTGTCTTTTATAAGCATTTTTGTGTTTAATTATACACAGTGTTAATGGTGGAAATAAACATGTAGCAATTTTAATTTTTTCATTTATCCTATTGGTCGTCTTTAGGAAGTGCAGTTACAGTACCGAATTGCAATGCAATGTACTACAAGATACATTCTCAGTGTCTCAAACGTAAATCTTTTTCGGTTATCTGCCAAAGTTTGTACTGTGGAAAGCTGCGCTCTACATCGCATGACGTGATAGGAGCAAAACGAAAAAACCTAACATCATTGCAGTCTCTAAGAGACAGTCCTTTATTCTCGGGTGACTCTATGCCCACTAATTTGCTGCTTATGTTACACAATGTTCCATACCCGTTATTTTTACATAAAATTGATTTCCACTTCTGTTTTACACGTCCAGTAACCGGTGTACTTGATGTCTCATTAATTCTCTGTGTCATTTCCTCAATTAATTTGAGGGCTTCCGGCATCTCTTGCTCTGACTTTTCTAGCCTTGTAATAGTTTCAGACACAGTGTGAAAAAGGTTTGTATAAAAATCAAATTATTCGCCAGAACCTTCAAATCCAGAGCGTTTTCCTTTGCGTATTTGTTGGCATTCATTCTACAGTACCCCCACCCACTGTACGCTTTACCACTATACTCAGTACGCCGTTATGCGGATTTCCCACTGAACTGCTCTATCGGGTCCGAAGTCTCGAAGCCTGGTCATCACCAAGTACAGACGTGGACAAATTAATAACAAAATTGACGATTTTTATAATTCTGTTTATAAAACTTGACTTTTCAAATTCTACTACCGTACAGTTGAAAATTTTGCATATTTCTATCATTACAGTAGACAGAAATATGCAAAAATGTCAACTGTAGTTCAAATTGAAGAGTTAAATTTTGTAAAAATATATAATAAAAATCTTCAATTTTGCTAATAATTTGTAAATTAGCAAACATGTCAACTACAGTCTAAATTGAAGAGTCAAATTTTGTAAAACTATAAAATAAAAACCTTCAGTTTTGCTAATAATTTGGAAATATCCAAAATTTCAACTATATTCCAAATTGAAGAATCGAATTTTGTAAAAATATATAATAAAAATCTTCAGTTTCGCTAATAATTTGTAAATACGCAAAAATATCAAATGTAGTCCAAATTGAAGAGTTAAATTTTCTAAAAATATACAATACAAATCTTCAATTTTGCTAGTAATTTGGAAAAACGCAAAAATTTCAACTGTAGTCTAAACTGAAGAATCATATTTTGTAAAAATATATTTTAAAAATCTTCAATTTTGCTAGTAATTTGTCCACGTCTGTAGTATCACATCACAGCTATAAACACTTCATACTTTTCTTCTACCTCACTCAATGAAATAGGCACATCCTCTGCTTCCACTCCACAGTACATCTTCATCTCTTCCCGCATCTTTTGTTCTCGTTATGCTACTTTTGATAATCTCTCATCTTTTATTCTGTTGAAGCGCTCAAAGAAATTGCTGCGATGTATTTCATAATTAAAGCTACACATCCAAGGTTCTATTTCGTCACGCTGAATGTTAGCAGATTGCCTTCTACAGTGCCATTTCTCTTAGGGGCTCCCCAGAGCTCTTTTGTGTATGCTGGAATATCGAACGAGCCACTGGTGTGGTCTAGGAATGAAGGAACGGCTTTCATGATCCGAAGCTGCTCTCTTTCCTGGGTTCGAGTCCCCCTTTTGCTGATTTCATGTTCGAGAAGCTTTGCAAAGTTTCCTCAGCTGTAATAGTTATTACGTTACAAAGATTGAAAGTGAGGTTTTTCGGATGAGTTGAGGTGTTTAGCTGAGGCTGAAATTTCGAAACGAATCCTTAGAACACATTCAATTATTGTAAGGGACAATATTTTATTTCATGTTATGTCGAATTTCATTATTTTTAATAAATGAATATTAACATGTACATATTGAACAACCAGTAGAAAAGGACACCCCTAAAATAAGCTCAGAATGAACTCGCCCATATGTATTGCTGAAGTTGGTGAACATTCTACGCTCATTACGGGGCTATCCATCCAGGAACAGTTGATAGACGGAAAATCATGGAGGGAGATTTCAATCGATATTTTTAAGTTCAAAAGAAGGATCAGATAAATGTAACGAAGCGATGGGAGAATGATCCAACGTGGTAGACATTTTGTAGAAGTTTTACAAGGACAACAGACGCAAGCATTTTACGATTTCCACAATCGGTAGAGGTAATATTCTATCGGTTTTTGTAATGGATAACGTGAAGTGCATAATAAATAAACATGGTGTAGAGGTAGGCTTAAATATTATTTACTTACTTACTTACTTACTGGCTTTTAAGGAACCCGGAGGTTCATTCCCGCCATCACATAAGCCCGCCATTGTTCCCTATCCTGAGCAAAATTAATCCATTCTCTATCATCATATCCCACCTCCCTTAAATTCATTTTAATATTATCTTCCCATCTACGTCTCGGCCTCCCTAAAGGTCTTTTTCCCTCCGGTCTTCCAACTAACACTCTATATGCATTTCTGGATTCGCCCACACGTGCTACATGCCCTGCCCATCTCAAACGTCTGGATTTAATGTTCCTAATTATGTCAGGTGAAGAATACAATGCGTGCAGTTCTGCGTTGTGTAGCTTTCTTCATTCTCCTGTAACTTCATCCCCAAATATTTTCCTAAGACTCTTATTCTCAAACACCAGTAGTCTCTGTTCCTCTCTCAAAGTGAGAGTCCCAGTTTCACAACCATACAGAACAACCGGTAATATAACTGTTTTATAAATTCTAACTTTCAGATTTTTCGACAGCAGACTGGATGATAAAAGTTTCTCAACCGAATAATAACAGACGTTTCCCATATTTATTCTGTGTTTAATTTCCTCCCGAGTATCATTTATATTTGTTACTGTTGCTCCCAGATATTTGAACTTCTGCACCTCTTCAAAAGATAAATTTCCAATTTTTATATTAGGCCTACCATTTCGTACAATATTCTGGTCACGAGACATAATCATATACTTTGTCTTTTCGGGATTTACTTTCAAACCTATCTCTTTACTTGCTTCCAGTAAAATTCCCGTGTTTTCCCTAATCGTTTGTGGATTTTCTCCTAACATATTCACGTCATCCGCATAGACAAGCAGCTGATGTAACCTGTTCAATTCCAAACCCTCTCTGTTATCCTGGACTTTCCTAATGGCATACTCTAGAGCAAAGTTAAAAAGTAAAGGTGATAGTGCATCTCCTTGCTTTAGTCCACAGTGAATTGGAAATGCATCTGACAGAAACTGACCTATACGAACTCTGCTGTACGTTTCACTAAGACACATTTTAATTAATCGAACTAGTTCCTTGGGAATACCAAATTCAATAAGAATATCATATAAAACTTCTCTCCTATATTATTTACTAGTTTCTATATTTTATTCTGTATTATTGTAGGGCAATTCTAAAGTATTGTAATACGAAATGTTAAAAATTCAATGTTAAGGGGAGAGGATGGTACTTTTTGGTGAAAAATGAGAAAATTTTCAAAAACAAATTCTTTAAAATACTGTGTGATATCTGTGGAATGCATTGCATAACATTTTGTGGGTATTTGTGCCCTTAACGAATGTTGAGTCGCCAATTTTAAACTTCCTGCGTCATGGATTTTTAAATCACTCGCCCACTTTTATTGTTGTTTCCGGTAAATTGAATTAAATTTTTTTCTCTAAAATACCCTTTGTTATGTGTGGAATGCATTGCATAACATTTCGTGGGTATTTGTGCCCTTATCAGATGTTGAGTCGCAAATTTTAAACTTCCTGCGTTATGGATTTTTAAATCACTCGCCCACTTTTATTGTTGTTTCCGGTAAATTAAATTTTCAAAAAAAAAAAATGTTCTTTAAAGTACCCTTTGATATGTGTGGAATGCATTGTATAACATTTCGTGGGTATTTGTGACCTTATCGGATGTTGAGACGTCATTTTTAAACTTCCTGCGCTATGGATTTTTAAATCACACGCCCGCTTTTATCGGTTTCCAGTAACTTCATTTCTTTTGCTACATCGCCAGACAAAAATGGATGTAATTTCTGAATTATGAAAGATACATGCATGAAATTTAGATCACACATTCTTTAGACTATTAGGAAACTTTTCTTTGTAACAGAATTTTGTTAATTGATTTCATTTTAAAAATACGTCCGTAATAGAACGTCAGTTTGTAGAACATGCTTTTTGAAAATGCATTGCAAAAAACTGTTTGAATCTATCTTTAAAAACGGTTTAGATATATCGGTTTTAGTGTAATTCTGTAATGGGTATATTTTTATCAAATTTGAGCCCCCAAATTTTTTTTTTATATTTTTATTTGATTGAGTTGCCACAGCTATGAGCTCTCTACACACAAAAAATTAAATTTTACACCAAATAGGAAAAAAGTTAAAAAAAATACTATCCTCTCCTCTTAACCTTATTTTTGTTTTAATTCATTATATAGCATTCGTTTGATAATAATAATAATAATAATAATAATAATAATAATAATAATAATAATAATAATAATGATAATAATGTTTAAGTTATTGTCAAGATGCCCAATGAGGAACCGTCATTGAACAATATTAACAGAGAAGGATACACCTAAAATGTGCTGAGAATGGATTGGATGGAATTGTACCAACTTTTGAAATGCGATAAAATAATTTGAGAGTAAATAAGGATGATTTGTCTGTTGAGTACCTTCTCTTGTTTAGTTCCGAAGTACTAATTAAGTTTACCATGGTTTATTCATATGTTGGTAATACTGGCGTCCCTTTTGTGAATATTACAGTAGGCCTACATTGTACTATAATATTCTGTTTGTCAGCCATTTTGTAACACCATAAAGTAGTGAAATGAGACAAAGTATGAAATCAGACTCTTAATCGGCTATCTAATGACACTGTATCAATTAATTTACGAGATTATAGTTGTACAAAACTTGAGAAACAACCTTATCATCGTAAGCGGGATTCGAACTAAACGCCGGAGCGCAGGCTATGATCAGGAGACAGTTTTGGCCGGTGATCAACATGCTTTCAATTGAGACTGTACTGCGTTGGAAATCAAGAAGTTGGGGCATAGCGGACACCTGTTTAAACATGTTGTCATAGAGACTTAACTAAATAAAGAAGGGTCAGCTTCCACAAATCGCAGTCTTTTGTTTTATACGCTCATTTGACAAGCATTACGGTGTCGCGTCGTGGAGTTCGTGAAGTCTTGTCTCTTTCATTTGAGTATCTCCATTTTCGTTCAGTCGGAACGTTTTATTGTTCGTCGGCAGGTGGGGTGATAACGGGTTATGGATTCCTCTTCAGGAGACGGGGCAGTGATAGAAAACGGAGTTCCCCCTCTTAAAATAAAGCAGGCAATTTGGAGACGGCGAGGTTGTAGTGAATCAGTGGTCAAACGAAAACATCAAGAGAACACCAAAGTTGTTCACAGTCGCTTCCGAAGGACTTGCTGGACACCGAACTGTGGTCCCGTTGACATGATAACTTCGACTGACGAGGCGTAAAGCTGAACAGATACTTGGCTTGCTCGTGGAGCTGTTCAAGAGTTGAAATGTGTATGTTGTAAGCATTATTCAATTTCAATTGAAATATTATTCAACATTCTCTTCTTCCTCCTATTATTTGATTTGTTCTTCCTTTCTTTGTCCTTATTTCTTCCTTAGTTTCTTTCCTTTTCTTCTCTTTCTTCCTTCTTCCCATTATTTGCTTTGTTCTTTCTTTCTTTTCTTCCTTCCTTCTTCCCATTATTTAATTTGTTCTTCCTTTCTTTGTCCTTATTTCTTCCTTAGTTTATTTCCTTTTCTTTTCTTCCTTCCTTCTTCCCATTATTTGCTTTGTTCTTCCTTTCTTTGTCCCAATTTCTTCCTTAGTTTCTTTCCTTTTTCTTCTATTCCTTCCTTCTTCCCATTATTTGCTTTGTTCTTTGTTTCTTTTCTTCCTTCCTTCTTCCCATTATTTGCTTTGTTCTTCCTTTCTTTTTCCTTATTTCTTCCTTACTTTCTTTCCTTTTCTTTTCTTCCTTCCTTCTTCCCATTATTTGCTTTGTTCTTCCTTTCTTTTTCCTTATTTCTTCCTTACTTTCTTTCCTTTTCTTTTCTTCCTTCCTTCCCATTATTTGCTTTGTTCTTCCTTTCTTTTTCCTTATTTCTTCCTTACTTTCTTTCCTTTTCTTTTCTTCCTTCCTTCCCATTATTTGCTTTGTTCTTTCTTTCTTTTCCTTATTTCTTCCTTACTTTCTTTCCTTTTCTTTTCTTCCTTCCTTCTTCCCATTATTTGCTTTGTTCTTTCTTTCTTTTCTTCCTTCCTTCTTCCCATTATTTGCTTTGTTCTTTCTTTCTTTTCTTCCTTCCTTCTTCCCATTATTTGCTTTGTTCTTTCTTTCTTTTCTTCCTTCCTTCTTCCCATTATTTGCTTTGTTCTTCCTTTCTTTTCCTTATTTCTTCCTTACTTTCTTTCCTTTTCTTTTTTTCCTTCCTTCTTCCCATTATTTGCTTTGTTCTTCCTTTCTTTTCCTTATTTCTTCCTTACTTTCTTTCCTTTTCTTTTCTTCCTTCCTTCTTCCCATTATTTGCTTTGTTCTTTCTTTCTTTTCTTCCTTCCTTCTTCCCATTATTTGCTTTGTTCTTTCTTTCTTTTCTTCCTTCCTTCTTCCCATTATTTGCTTTGTTCTTCCTTTCTTTTCCTTATTTCTTCCTTACTTTCTTTCCTTTTCTTTTTTTCCTTCCTTCTTCCCATTATTTGCTTTGTTCTTCCTTTCTTTTCCTTATTTCTTCCTTACTTTCTTTCCTTTTCTTTTCTTCCTTCCTTCTTCCCATTATTTGCTTTGCTCTTTCTTTCTTTTCTTCCTTCCATCTTCCCATTATTTCATTTGTTCTTCCTTTCTTTTTCCTTATTTCTTCCATACTTTCTTTCCATTTCTTTTCTTCCTTCTTCCCATTATTTGCTTTGTTGGAATATGGAATTGATCTCGATGAAGGTGATATAGTGGACATTCAGAAATTAAATGCCGTACAGAGATCCTACTGTGGCGATTGGTGCATGATGGAGGAGGAGTTCTGTCTAGAAGATAAGAATGTGTAATTTTGGTGTGGCCAACTCGCAATCTGGTGATTATTACTTGATCTTGACGTTTCAAATTCTGTAGTGGATATTTCATTCTGGAATGCAGTACTATTTCGTGAAGTTTGCTGGATGATGACTCTGTCCATGATGTTTCCCAATGGTTGTGCAGTTTTCTGGTTATGTATTTAATGGCGTCTGTATGAGGAATAGACGTTAAAAAATGCAATGGAAGCCGTGTAGCTTCTTTTGCTGCGACATCTACAGTTTCATTTCCAGGAATGCCCTATTATTATTAATATTATTATTATTATTATTATTATTATTATTACTATTATTATTATTATTATTATTATTATTATTATTATTATTAATAGTTTGTCTTGGTCATCAGTCAATCTAATATCCTACATACAAAAAACATCACGAGTCGCCACTGAAACGAGGTAGCTTCCCGTTGCATTCCACATAGGCTACTACTCTCTCTTTCGCATCTTAAAAGATCCTAGTTAGTTACATAAAGGAACACACGTGTTACATTTTTACAGCCATATAAAATTGGCATTGTTTATGTACAAAAAATTCGCAGTGTATCTCAGTGTTACAAGGAAGGTTTCGAGCTTGCCACAGCACACGAAACTCCTCAAACGCAGCATCCAGGCTCCTTCAACCTGCACGACGTTTTCGCGCAGTCCGGAGTGACAAAGTGAAGCCATTTGTATCCAGTCATCAGCTGAATACAATTATTACGGAATAATGCACAGAGCTTTAAAATACGCTTTATGAAGAGAAATTATCAGTTCCCAGCTCAGCTGACGTGCGATTTGCCCAAATGCATTATCGTGGTGTTACTCTGACAAGCTGCTCGGTTAATAAGATGATGAATAATGCCTCAGTTGTAACTGCTCAAGTCTTCCCCTTGCAAGGAATTCCTGCTTGTCTTGATCTTGAAGTACATTGCAGAGTTAACTAGGCCTACATTTATTGAAATATGAATAGTTTTAAGACAAATAATTGTAGTTGTAGGAGACAGCAAGCGCTGAATCTACCTATCCACCCACAAAATATGTCACACAGTGAACAAAGTAGTTGGACTTAGAACTCTCCTTCCTTGCAAAAAGTATATCGAATTGCGTGAAACGTTTGTGTTATTCGTGATTGTTATTATGTGTAGGCCTAACGATATTTTGAAATAAAAGTTTGATTTTTTTTATTTCTTTCTTCATGCTCCCTACATTTAAATTTAACAAGGCCAGCCTTCTCGTTAACTACTTCATAATCGCTTCCTAATTCCATGCGGCCTAGTCTGCAGACAACAATGCAATTGCCAGTCGAAACGATTCACACATCAATATGACGCTATTGAGTTCTTTGAAACTGTAATGAATTTTAATTTGTCATTGCAGAGAATTAGATTCATTTGCAAATTCATACCACAGTTCAGTACCTTACAATATAGTAATTAAATTGTATATTTTTTATCTTTATACTCCCCGCATTTAAATTTAACAAGGCGTAGCCTTCTCGTTAACTACTTCATAATCGCTTTCACATTCCATGAGGCCTAGTCTCCAGACAACAATGCCATTGATAGTCGAAACGATTCACACATCAATATGACGCTATTGAGTTGTTTGAAACTGCAATGAATTTTAATTTGTCATTACATAAAGAATTGGATTCATTTGAAAATTTATACCATAGTTGAGTACAATAGAGTATAATATTAAATTAGCTATTTTTATCTGTATACTCCCAGCATTTAAATTTAACAAGTCGTAGCCTTCTCGTTAACTACTTCATAATCGCTTCCTCATTCCATTAGGCCTAGTCTAGAGACAACAATGCAATTGATAGTCCAGGGATGTCGAACAGCGCTCTCAAACTGTGAAACGATTAATACTGTTTCCTACCGTAGCTGAGCTGAAACGACAGTCAGCTCGCTGTAGCAGTGTTCTGTACGCAGTGTGTTTATCAACTGGTATGGATATGGAACCACGATTCAACAGTGAGTGGACAGATAAATATTTATTGATCTTAAAGGACAGAAAGGCACATTGCTTAATATGTAGCAAGGAACTTGGATACATTAGCCATCATAATATTAAAAGGCATTTTAATTCTACACGTCATGCTGAAGCTTATGGATCAGAAAAGTTATCCGGTTTCACTCGTGAAAAGGCTGTATAAGAATTAAAATCAAGATTGAATTCAGAAAACCTTTCATCATCATCGGCTGTTAATAGAATAAGCGTGGTTCGTGCTAGCTACAAAATTTGTGAAATTATTGCAACGGCTTCAAAGCTATTTACTAACGGAAAATTTGTGAAAGGCTGTCTCATAGCTGTTGCAAAAGGGATATGTCCGGAATACGTTTATGATTTTAAATCTGTATGTTTGTCTCGTAATATTGTTGCAGAGCGCGTGTCATAAATGGGAGATAACTTGGAGGAACAACTGACAGCAAGAATGAAAACTTTCACTTGTCACTCACTATACTCTTGATCAAAATACCGACCGGAAAGACGCTGCGCAGCTAGCTATATTCATAAGGAGTGTCGATTCATATTTCAATGTTCATGGAGATCTTGTAGATGTCATTTCACTAAAGGATCGAACTCGAGGAGGAGATATTTTTGAATCTGTAACAAAAACTATGAACAAATTTCAAGCCACGCTAAAAGTAATATTAATTTTATACATCAAAACAGTTTACGTTCCCTGAACTTGAAGTTGCATTGCTACAACACATACACACAAAGTTGATATTTTAAACATGATATTAAGAACATTTACTTACTTGCAAATGGCTTTTAAGGAACCCGGAGGTTCATTGCCTCCCTCACATAAGCCCGCCATCGGTCCCTATCCTGAGCAAGATTAATCCAGTCTCTATCATCATATCCCACCTCTCTCAAATCCATTTTAATATTATCCTCCCATCTACGTCTCGGCCTCCCCAAAGGTCTTTTTCCCTCCGGTCTCCCAACTAACCCTATTCCGAGGGTTATTGTAGGGATTCGTAACAAGCTGTCTTTTTACGGTGATGGGTTGTTAGCCCTTCGCCCAACCCCCAAGCTGGAGGACCACCCCTTATCGGCTGTCCACGACTGCTTATTCAATATATTCGCAGCTACCCTCCATATCTGGAGGCCGTCTCCTCTATCCGCAACCTGAGGACGCGCCATGCCGTGGTGATAGGGACCCACCATATTAAGAACATTATTATTATTATTTATTTCCGTCACTAACGAACAACATTCATGGAATGACCCAGTACATAAAACTCTATTATTATTATTATTATTATTATTATAATTATTATTATTATTATTATTATTATTATTATTATTATTATCATCATCATCATCATCATCATAATGCATCCTCATGTAGGCTACAATCTTTGTTCATCAGAGTTCAAGTGCAAATCTAAACTGAGTTCCTGATCAATTGGTAAGATGTATACAAGTTATCAACTGGTTTGTCAGCCAGATTTCTGCATTTCTTTGTGAGAATTTGTTATTATTGTCCTTTCAATGTAGTACAGAAATTTTATCACAACAAATGTAACTTTCCGTTCTGCAAATGAATTCTTCAATTCTAAATTTTTTCGGATCAAATTTCTACACATTTAAATAACAAAACTAAATTTCATTCAATCATTTTTATCATAATACACTGCTCTCTTAAATTGATTGAGAATATCGGGAATTAAATCAGTGACTTTCCCAAAACACGCTATGAAATGTTTCATAGTTTTTATCTTGGAAAGGAATCAAAAACGAACAAAATTATACCAATCTTTTTTGTTTCAAATATCTCAAAGAAGAACCCCTGAAATTAATGACATAACTTACGGTGCCACCTGTATATTGGAGTTGAGCGTTTAACTGATATTGCAATATTTATTTTGTGATATTTAAAACCTTAGTGATTTTACAATGTATCTCTTGTTTTCGGGTAAAGGAGTATGTCATTTTTTTGTGCAAATGAAATTTTGTTCTCCAGATGAACACAAGTTAAATTATATAAGTAAATGTGAAAAAATCTAAAGAATTCTACCATTTGATGTGTTTTATTTGTGTAGAAAATTATTTGTAACTAGCCGTACCCGTGCGCTCCGCTGCACCCGTTAGAAATAAATATAAAGTAATTACATAATTAAAATAGGACGTTTGATCCAGGGAACATTCGTGTTTGATAGAAGGATAAATCGTTTAATATGTTACTTAATTTAAATTGTATTTAAAATATTAAAATGCGATCATTTTGATCCAGAGACCACTCATTTGGTGCAATGACAATTCCTTTAACATGTTTCTTAATTCTTACTACCAATTATTTTTGGAAAAGCGAAAATTAACAAAAACATTTTGGCTACAGGTTTATTATTATGTTTATATTATATTATATTATATTATATTATGAAAAAGTGTGTTGATAACGGATCTACTCGAATTAGAAAGTTTTTAATTTGTTGTGGGAGCTCTTGAATCTCAGGAGGAACAACTTTTACATCAGCACAACATAATCTGCTTGGCTCATTACCCAATTTTTTTTGCGGTGCATTTATTGCATATGTATTTTATGTATTTTAACACGATTCAATTGAGCATAGTTAAAATCTGAATTATAAAATAATGCATTGCTAAGCTAACGTACTATTACTGCATACTAAATCAATACACTCTCGTTGTTCGTTAATTCTCTGAGATAAAAATTAATATATTCATAAACATTATTTTAAGAAATACAGAAAATGAATATACAGAATAACCTATCAAGTTTTCTGTGCATAAGAAGCTATTTTAATTAGCATTATGTCCATCCAGAGAAACTACAGTTTCCAATGATGAAATAATTATTTATACAAATCGGTTAATTTAGCTTCATACAAACACAGAAACATTGTCTGTAGGCTATGTTTCATAGCTTTCGATTGTTGTGTCCAAGGCCTGTTATAGACGAAGTCATTTGTTTTTTATTTCAATACACCGCCTTAGATGGCAGTTATTTTAATTTTAAAACTCATTTATCTCATTAAATATCAGTCCTATCAAAATGTTTCAGAGAATAAAACTTATCAGAAATAATTTTTAAAGAAATTTTTGTTATGTAACATACTTCACAAAAATCAATAATAAGCGAGATATTTCGATTTATTTAATTCAGGCCCCCTTATAACCCCCCTTTTAAATAATGTATTTTGAATGCCATATAGCCTATAATCTAAGTTACAACGAACTTAATTTATATTCCAATTTTCATCGAAATCGGTTCAACCATTATCGCGTGAAAAGGTAACAAACATACAGACAGACATACAAACAAAAATTTCAAAAAAGCGATTTTCGGTTTCAGGGTAGTTAATTATATATGTTAGGACCAATTATTTTTGGAAAATCGAAAATTACCAGAAAAATTTCGGCTACAGATTTATTATTAGTATAGATAAGGATCCGAAGTTTAGTTTTCATTTATCTCCAAACTCATTTTTATGACTTATCTCTCCTTACCAAAACAACACACATGTCTATAAAACAGTACAAGAATTAAGGCAGAACTATCACGTTTGTTTTTACACACTTAAACCATAACAAATTTATTCCTTTAAAGATGGTAGCTGTAATGTATATGAATGGTATATTTTATTACCTATGATTATTGAATTTATACGCACGCGCAGAAAGTATGAAAGGGTTTTCATACCCCTGTTGCAGTCTTACCGTGAGCCCATTTCCGGCTTTTTCAGCGTGACACTAAACTAACATAAACCAAGACTAGAGACGTAAGAGCGGTCGGACGTCGGGCTTTCAACTAAGACATTGGAGAACATCGCATTGACTACGAACAAACATCCATCCCAGGCTGCTGAGGCTTCCAAAGAGTGTCCAAGCAGTGCGTGCAGTAGTGTTGACTGACACAGATTTAAGGAAAATATTCATATGAATAGAATACAGATATGGACTTTGAAAAGTCAGTTCAACTAGGAAAAAGAAAACAGAAAAAATTGTTAGACAAAAAATGTGGCTTTTCATTTGTTAATTTTGCGTTTCCATAGTTACTACTTTGGTGATTAAAACATTGCTGTTTAGTCAACTGTCCGAAGACAGGTTTAGACTTCATAAGTGACACCAATAAGGCATCCCTCATGAGGCAACAAATGTAAGAGATAATGGGGTAGGATGGCAGTTACTTTCTCCCTCTATTACATACTTCGCTGACTAGTAACATATTACACTAATCACACTTCAGATGTACGTATACAAATAATTCCTCTCTGACGCATATCGTCAAGTGCCAGTTAATAGATGTACAGCAGTGGCAAAAAAACCGGACCGACCCTTGTAGCTGATTTCAGAGCCTTGTTCACTCCAGAGCACGATAGACTGGTAACTAAAACTTTCGTGGTTCCAATTCTGCCTGGGAAGGAAACTTTTTTTTTCTTAGTCAAATTTATTACCACTACTTTTCGATTGCAGCGATATTTTACTACTTAATTAACTTATTATTCCCAGAACATGAATTTTATCAGCAATCGAAAAGTATTGGGAATAAATTTGAATAAGGAACAAAAAAAAGTTTTCTTCCCAGGCAGGATTCAAACCACGAAAGTCTTAGTTAACAGTCTATTGTGCTCTGGAGTGAACAAGACCCTAAAATCAACTACATGGGTCGGTCCGGTTTTTTTTTTGCCACTACTGTACATATCAGCCAGAACCTCAATCAGAGGTGATTTAAACATTAGTTAAATTATTAGCATTGCTAGAAGAATTTTGAAGTTCCAACCTGGTTCTATCATTAAATGTTAGGATGATAATACAGATGGTCCAGTGCTATTATGAAAAGAGTAGGAGTCAATGAAGAAGTAGAAAAATTCAAATGTCTTGAAGTAACAGTAAGAAATATATAAATAACACTCGAGAGGAAATTAAATTCTGAAAGTTAGAATTTATAAAACAGTTATATTACCGGTTATTCTGTACGGTTGTGAAACTTGGACTCTCACTTTGAGAGAGGAACATAGGTTAAGGATATTCGAGAATAAGTTGCTTAGGAAAATATTTGGGGCTAAGAGGGATGAAGTTACAGGAGAATGGAGAAGGTTACACAACGCAGAACTGCACGCATTGTATTCTTCATTCTTGCATACACTCTTCTAACACTTACATCATCACTGATTAAGTGTATTGTATTGTATTTATTAACATTCCATGGTATTCATACATTGCTTCACAGCTAGAATATGGAACAAGTCAAAAAAACTTAATACTATTATAAAATCTTATAGTCACAGTTTAGATGAAATATATACAGACGAGATTTACAATATAGTCTACTAGTACAACACATAGTTTTAGTATCAATTTCATGAAGTGTTATTGAATGTCATGAATTCACTTACAGAATAGAAGGCTTGAGAAATTAGGTACTTCTTTAATTTGGCCCTAAATAATTTTATGTTTTGAGTTTCATTTTTTATATCGATAGAGAGGCTATTAAAAATTTTTACTGCCATATAACGCAATCCTTTTTGATAGCACGATAGACTTGCCGATGGAGTATGAAAGTCATTTTTGACGTGTATTTATGCTATGAACTGTTGAATTAGTTACAAAGTTTTCACGATGACATAAGAGGAAGATTATTAATGAAAAGATATAGTGACAAGCCATGGGCGTTATTTGTAGTTTTGTGAAAATAGTCCTACACGATTCCCTAGATTTGGCACCTACTATTATTCTAATTACTCTTTTTTGTAATAGAAATATACTGTTACTATCTGTGGAATTTCCCTAGAATATTATTCCAAAACTCATTACCGAGTGGAAGTATGCAAAGTGTATTGTTTTTAAGGTATTGTTATTTACTATCTTTTGCATAGATCTAATAGCAAAACAAGCTTAATTCAGTTTGGGGGTAATTTCTTTAATATGATTTTCACAGTTTAACACATTATCGATTTTTAAGCCAAGAAATTTAGTTGTTGTTGTTGTTTGTAATAGGGATCTATTGTTAATTATTGCGCTAGAAATTTGCGACGTTGAATTTGGACAGGATTTAAATTGAATTATGTTATTTAAATTAATAAACAACGACATCACTACGTTTACATTTTAAATAATGATATTATTGCACTCGATTGACTAGTTTCAATTTTATTTCCATCATCTGCTGAATCCTATTCAGCTCCACGATAATCTAAATTGAAAGCAAAGAATGCTGTCGAAAGAACTGCCTAGTTATTTGATGTTAAATGGCTTTCTGCAGGATCGTTGTAAAGGCCAACACAAGCATCAATTATACCTGGTTGTCAGTTACTGAATGTTTTATTGCTTCTCCAGGATTATTGTGGAAGCAAACAGTGTGAATTATTAAAACTAATTCCACGTTATTGAATGTATTATTACTTTTGAATGATTATTGAAAACGACAGCAGAAAATACATTTTTAATTGATTCCGAGTTAATGAATATTTTATTACATTTTACTGCTTAATGAGAAATCCTCGGAACAGAGAGAATTAATAAACGTTACAAAGTAATCACAAATGTGATTTAGTCCGCTACATATGTGCACCAATCACTTATTGGCGCTTTCTCACCGAAGTGTTTCGTGTGTGGTCGACGGTGGGCTTGCCCCGAGCACTTCGATTCTCCCCTGTCGTTCTGCCGTCAGTATTGCTCTGTTGCCATCTCTCAGTCGCTTCGTTTGATCTACATATTCTTCAATACTTCTATAGGATTGTGTTTACAGACAGCATCTCGCCCAATAATCTGTTAAATTTTCTTAATTACCTTTTATATTTTATTCAAGTTAATGATACCGTGTTTTTTTAGAAGACCTTTTGACTAGTAGTTTTCATGAAGTTAAGTGTAGGACTTTTAATTGTATTATAGTCTATTGTATTTATTTACATTCCACGGTATTCGTACGTCACTTCACAGCTAGAATATGAAACATGTCAAAAAATCTTTATGCTCGACCATGCCGAAATGTAGTAGGCCTAATTATACACCTGGTAGTAGCCCTTTAATGCACCTCATTAAAGTACACCTATTCATTATAGTTCAGTTGTTCAGCCAATGAGAAATCACCATTGTACCATTATAAAACCGCAAGTATCGATTATTCTCGGATATGCAATCGAAAGACAATTATCAAAAGTCACGGAGGCTGGAAATCCAATACTGTCGCAGAAGGTTATGTTCTGTTACTATAATAATTAGCGTTAATTGTAAATAATATTCAAATAAATTCAATATGTCATCTCGTTTTTCAATTCTAAATCAATTTCCAGGTTATATCAATATTAATGTTCATGTTATTCTCTAGATTATATCACGGTCAATGACATTCGTACCTAGGAAAAAATCAATACCTTCGCGTCTGCGCACATCTCACAATTCAGGTCAGTTCCTCTCCTCACTTACATAACCATAACATGAATACTTTTGAATAATTTCAAATTAGAAATATGGTCGAGCATAAAAAGTCGTATGAAACTTGCCTATAATGGTAATTAGGACGCTCGTATGAAAATTATGAAACGAGCGCAAGCGAGTTTCATAAACATACTCGCGTCTTAATTACTACCATTATAGGCTCGTCCATAATGTACTATAATAGTAGTACAAAGTTTTAATTATAGTCACAGTCTAGTTGAAATATATGCAGAAGAGTTTTACAATATAGTCTACTAGTACAACGCAAGGAGTTAGTATCGATACTTAATACAAGACAGAAATATTCATGCAGCGTTGGTGAATGCCATAAATTCACCTACAGAATAGAAGACGTGAGAAATTAGCCACTTCTTTCATTTGGTACTAAGTAAACTTATGTTATGTGTGTGATTTCTTATATCCATAGGAAGGTTTTTGATTTTTTATATCCATAAATGGGCTATTACACATTTTTACTGCCATATAACGCACTCCTTTTTGATAGCACGATAGACTTGCCAATGGAATATTAAAGTTATTATTTTGACAATTATTTATGTATATGCATCTTGATTACACAACGTTTAACACTATATCACTTTGGAAAACGTATTATGTCTTTCACGTGTTAAATTTTAAATGCTAACCACACATACAGAGACATCAACGCAGACATGGAAATTCTACACATCCAACCAAAAAGCCAGAAACTAAACACACTAGAACAATACGAAATATACAGACACACAAAAACACATCCAAATGAAGTTCTCAACACACAACTCAATTTCAGAACACACACACTCTTTGACTCCACATTACACTACACAAACACACCCCCACAGGAAACAAAACAAAAGGCGCCAAGACCAGCAAAAACCACTTTTGAAGATGGAAAATAGCAGGCCGAAACATGTTAACAAGGTAATATAAATTTAACACGTGAAAGACACATAGTACGTTTTCCAAAGTATTTATGCTTTGAACTGTTGAATTAGTTAACAAAGTTTTGATGAATCCATACGAGAAAGTTTATTAATGAAAAAATATCCTGACAAGTCATGGGCATTATTTAATAATAATAATAAGTTACAGGAGAATGGAGAAAGTTACACAACACAGAACTGCACGCATTGTATTCTTCACCTAACATAATTAGGAACTTAAAATCCAGACGTTTGAGATGGACATGGCATGTAGCACGTATGGGCGAATCCAGAAATGCATATACAGTGTTAGTTGGGAGATCGGAGGGAAAAAGACCTTTAGGGAGGCCGAGACGTAGATGGGAGGATAATATTAAAATGGATTTTAGGGAGGTGGGGTGTGATGATAGAGACTGGATTAATCTTGCACAGGATAGGGACCAATAACGGGCTTATGTGAGGGCGGCAATGAACCTTCGGGTTCCTTAAAAGCCATTTGTAAGTAAGTAAATAATAATAATAATAATAATAATATTATTATTATTATTATTATTAATATTACAGTTTAGCACAAGGTACAGAAAAAAACAAAACAACAAATGATGATGAGAATGAATGATAGAAATGGCAGTGAGATGAAATACAATCAATATAATAGTCAACATTAATCATTGACCAAAAGCAACAAAGTAAAATAGCACAAATAATTATTAAAATTAGTACAGTGAGATAATTAAAATAATGGCAATTAAATAAAATGTATTAGAAATGAATTAATGAAATCATATAAATGAAAACTGGAATAGCATAAGACACAGTGCATACAAATAATTATTAAAATTAGAGACAAAATCAAATAAACAATAAAGACAAAATGAATAGATAATTACAAAAAATACATGATACAGAAAAGCTAAAAACAACACAAACGAAGTTAAAAATGAATGTGCTTAATATAAGAATAGCCAAACAACAAACTATACAGTAAACGGATCTGAATTAATATAATGTAAATTGGCAGCTTTCATGCATCTGACAACTGGAGAGAAAGATTTAGGCTTATAGGTATAAAATTTTTTTTGAAATCTTAAACCTTTCGAAGGGGCCCGAAGGTAGATATTGCTTATGAAGGATTCACAATCAATATCACCCTTTAAGGCCTGACAAAAGAATAAGTAATCAAGCTCAAGACGTCTAGCATTAAGGCTAGAAAAGTTAAAATATTTACAAGTACGCTCATAATTGAAAACAGTTGAATTTGGCAAAAACCTAAAAGCACATAGGGACATAAATTTTCTTTGGATGATTTCCAATTTAGCCGAATGAGTAGAAGTAATGGAGTTCCAGGCGACAGATGCATATTCTAGTTTAGATCTGATTAATGTATAGTATAGAATTACAAGAGTAGCTGGCGTAGAAAAAGAATAAGTTATGGACTTTATAAGTCCGAGCATTCTAATGGAATGATTATAAATATAATAATAATAATAATAATAATAATAATAATAATAATAATAATAATAATCATAATAATAAAACTAACAATGCATTATTTAATAATAATAATAATAATAATAATAATAATAATAATAATGATAAAACTAACAATCCATTATTTAATAATAATAATAATAATGATAATAATAATGATAAAACTAACAATCCATTATTTAATAATAATAATAATAATAATAATAATAATAATAATAAAACTAACAATCCATTATTTAATAATAATAATAATAATAATAATAATAATGATAAAACTAACAATCCATTATTTAATAATAATAATAATAATAATAATAATAATAATAATCATAAAACTAACAATCCATTATTTAATAATAATAATAATAATAATAATAATAATAATGATAATAATAATGATAAAACTAACAATCCATTATTTAATAATAATAATAATAATAATAATAAAACTAACAATCCATTATTTAATAATAATAATAATAATAATGATAAAACTAACAATCCATTATTTAATAATAATAATAATAATAATAATAATAATAATAATAATAATCATAAAACTAACAATCCATTATTAATAATAATAATAATAATAATAATAATAATAATAATAATAATAATGATAAAACTAACAATCCATTATTTAATAATAATAATAATAATAATAATAATAATAATAATAATGATAAAACTAACAATCCATTATTTAATAATAATAATAATAATAATAATAATCATCATCATCATAATAATAATAAAACTAACAATGCATTATTTAATAATAATAATAATAATAATAATAATAATAATAATAATGATAAAACTAACAATCCATTATTTAATAATAATAATAATAATGATAAAACTAACAATCCATTATTTAATAATAATAATAATAATAATCATCATCATAATAATAATAAAACTAACAATGCATTATTTAATAATAATAATAATAATAATCATAATAATGATAAAACTAACGATCCATCATTTAATAATAATAATAATAATAATAATAATAATAATAATAATGATAAAACTAACAATCCATTATTTAATAATAATAATAATAATGATAAAACTAACAATCCATTATTTAATAATAATAATAATAACAATAATAATAATAATAATAATAATAATGATAAAACTAACAATCCATTATTTGATAATAATAATAATAATAATAATAATAATAATAATAATAATAATAATAATAATAATAAAACTAACAGTTATTGTTGTAAACAAACAAGAAAATACTGTACATATTTTTAAGAGGAAAAAATTAGTTTAAGTAAAAGGCTTATAATTCAAAATGAGAAACCAGAATGATACCTTACCTTTCAGCCCTATGCATCCACTCTAATGATACAGTCCTTTTCATTACTGTCCCTTCCTTCAGGTTCTCTCTCTTTCTCCATTTCTTCTCATTTTATGAGACGTCATATTCTGTACGCCTTTTCATTGTCAATAAATACGAAATTGTGTGGATACAAACTCGTCCTAATTAACTCAAATTACTCAAACTGGGACAAGGGCAATACGCTCTCTCTCTCTTTTTCTCCATTGTACCATTAAGAATGTAACTTAGTGTGCAGACCATTAAAATGTAAATAGTTTCAAATTTTGTCAGTGCAGTGTAAACACTCGTAAAAGCCAACGTTTAAAACTCGACGTTGTGTCTGATTTATCATCATGATGCACGGCACTACACAAAACCCTGTTTAACGTTCCCAATTACAGTCAACGTACATAAACCGGGACTGCAGGAAAAGTGTCCAAATTTGGCCAGCCTTCATTTCAGGCTATTCTCGTTTGCACTACACATTTAACCCTTTAGATTACTGTACTCGCTGTTGTTATTATTATTATTATTATTATTATTATTATTATTATTATTATTAATACTACTATTATTGTCCCAAGAAGCTAGTTGGGTTAATTAAAATATGTCACTGAAACGTACAGCAGAGTCCGTATACACTCTTTGTGAACTTTACACTGTTTGTCTTTACTCTTTCGAATTCTGCACACCTCAACACCAAATTACCTTTCGTCTCGTTTCTCTTATCTATACTCTAACCACGACGTAAATATCAGATCACTTATCTGTGGCACGCTAAGTATACCTCTTCATAGAACATCTTGTTATTCATCATCTTTTACAATATCCACTTCGCGTCAATGGAATTCCTTGTCACAAAGTATTAGGGGCTGCAAGACAACAAACACCTTTAAGAACAGCTTAAAAGATAACCTTATTAGCATTTCACTCCAATCATACTGATTTAAACTATCACTGACTACATTGTTACTCCTTCCTTTAGACATCATCCTGATTGTGCTGTATTTTTTAAATTGTCTCATAATGATCTCTTTCTTTTATCTAATATTATTTGAAATATATTAACATTTTATGTATTTTAGTTTAATTCTGCTACACAGTTTATTTCAGTGTTTAATTAATAGTTCATAGTATTTTGTTGTTTAATTCGTAAATAACTCTTGTATACATGTAACTCTCATCTAAATCAAATTGTTGAATTCTTTGTAAGTTCATGCATATGTATATGAATATACTTTTGCTCGTTGAGTGGAAGAGAAGGCCTATCGGCCTAAACTGTGCCAGCTAAAATAAATCATTATTATTATTATTATTATTATTATTATTATTATTATTATTATTATTATTATTATTATTATTATTATTATTATTATTATTATTATAGGTCAGTGTCTGTCTGATGCTTTTCCAATTCACTGCGGGCTAAAGCAAGGAGATGCACTATCAACTTTACTTTTTAACTTCGCTCTAGAATATGCCATTAGGAAAGTTCAGGATAACAGGCAGGGTTTGGAATTGAACGGGTTACATCAGCTGCTTGTGTATGCGGATGACGTGAATATGTTAGGAGGAAATCCACAAATGATTAGGGAAAACACGGCAATTTTACTTGAAGCAAGTAAAGAGATAAGTTTGGAAGTAAATCCCGAAAAGACAAAGTATATGATTATGTCTTGTGACCAGAATATTGTACGGAATGGAAATACAAAAATTGGAAATTTATCTTTTGAAGAGTAGGAAAAATTCAAATACCTGGGAGCAACAGTAACAAATATAAATGACACTCGTGAGAAAATTAAACGCAGATTAAATATGGGATTTGCCTGTTATTATTCGGTTGAGAAGCTTTTATCATCCAGTCTGCTGTCAAAAAATCTGAAAGTTAGAATTTATAAAACATTTAGCCTATATTACCGATCGTTCTTTATGGTTGAGAAACTTGGAGTCTCACTTTGAGAGAGAAACAGAGGTTAAGTGTGTTCGAGAATAAGTTGCTTAAGGATATATTTGGGGCTAAGAGGGATGAATTTACAGGAGAATGGAAAAAGTTACACAACGCAGAACTGTACGCATTGTATTCTTCGCCTAACATAATTAGAACATTAAATCCAGACGTTTGAGATGGGCATGGCATGTAGCACGTATGGGCGAATCCAGAAATGCATATATAATTTGGAGATCTGAAGGGAAAATACCTTTGGGGAGACGAAACGTAGATGGGAGGATAATAATAGATTTGAGGAAGGTGGAATATAATGGTAGGTAGGGACTGGATTAATCTTGCTCAGGGCAGGGACCGATGGCATGCTTTTTTAGCGGCGGCAATGAACCTCCGGGTTCTTTAAAAGTTATTATTATTATTATTATTATTATTACCATTATATTTGTTATTATCATTATGTTTATTGTTATAGTCAGGGAAAGGAGTTTAGATAAATAATTTTTTTTTCTGCTTGTAAATGAATGATTGCAACTAAAATTAAAATTCGAAACAGTAAGTCATAAGTAATAATCATGCTTGATCTATATACCTATAGTACATACCATCTTTTGACATACATGTTCGATTTCTGTCCAAATTTTCGCGTGTGCAATAGCCTATAATGAACATACGTGGCTACTTGATTTGTATATATATGATGCATTAACATTTTTTAAAAATCTGGCTTGTAGCAATACATTCATCCTTCATGGTTCTCGTGTTTCGTAGTAAATGCACTTCTGTTGAACGTTTTGTTAAAATATTCACAATAAAGATAACGGCTATCGTTCATGATTTCTTGATCTGTATTATATACAATTTCTTATAACACTTATGCCACAATCTAGTAAAATATTAATAGTAAATTATATATGAATCAAACTCAGTTCTATGATTTCTCTTAGATATGATGTTTGATCTTACATGTTGCTTCTTGTTACAGTCTAATGTGTGTATAATACGGTCACGAAACTCAATACCTGGGAAATATGCATCCATAGATAGTTGCTAACCACTAGGATCGCTACTATCTCCCCATCACAGACAATGCGAAATAGGACCGACACAGTCTACTGTTCCTAGTACCCTCAACAACTCAAGTTTCGTGACTGTATATACTAGGCTGTGATGCAGTGATGAGGTTACCTCTAAAACCCGAAATCCGTCAAAACCAGTTACAACTAGTAAAAACTAATTTAAAAAAATGTAGATTAGATATAAAGCGAGTTTTCGTAAGATCTAGAATCAGTAAGAGGTTAAGTTTGGTTTGTTTAGGATTTTGTTAAGCCTTACATAAATACGTTTTTCGTTTATGAAATGTTGTACTAGTTGAAACTGGTTTCAATGAATTTCGGGTTTTCACGGTAACTGATATGAGGTTCCTTTATTTATAGTAACTGCAGTCTTTTGTTACATGAAACATCGCAGTTATTAAAAATGTATCGTTATTCATAAACTTAAATTTTTGTGATTATTATATTTAAATTTCTCGTTTGTCCATATTTTTCGTAAAATAAAAACTGGACCACAAAACGACGTAAATTAAATTATCCTCAAACATGCAAGGTCACCTGAAATCTCCGCCTGACATACGGTGCATAATTATGTCAGAAGACACAAGTTGACTTCATTTTCTGCGGTTTTTGGGACGTAATAACAATATTTAAGCATTTGAATCATAAATTTAGCCAAGAAGCATGACATATTCTTTTAGTCGCAAGTTCTCAGTCTCGTGTTACGGAAAGTACCCTGTAAATTAAGACGCATCTGGCATTGTAACATGCTTTACAAAGAGGGGGCAGTAGTAGCACGTGAAGATGGGACTGGTACTAGCTGTAATCAACAGCTACCCATTATTACATGTTTTACGCCCTAACCTATTTTCTCCACAAACAATCCATTTGTGCAGAGTTCCCCCCGTCTATTGTTCTTCACACAAATTAAGAAACCTGTAATTTGGAAATAACTACATAGCAACATTGTAATTTGTGGAGTCTTTTGTCATAAGACCTGTAGCCTGCTATTCATTAGCTATGTAGATTGGGTCGCAGGCTTATTCGGTTAGAATACTTGAGTCCCTTCCCATCTGTCAACAAGTTACTGCAAGTCTAAATTAATTCGCCCCCCCCCCCTCCAGCCAGAATACAGAGGGAATCAAGTTTTTCATACTATTGACTCGTCTGCCACAATATAGAGCAAATTTGAATAGCAAGTTGATTTGCCCCATCTGGAAACGTCTCGCCCTTGCCTGTAGTTCTTTGTGTGTTACTAGTTCGGTTCCCAGCGGCACCAAACGTGCGTGTGACGCATTCATTTACTTATGCGTCTCATACTCTGGATGTACAGAACGATTTATTAATTTTAATAACTTAGTCCACATCTGTGGAGTAACGGTCAGCGCGTCTGGCCGCGAAACCAGTTGGTCCGGGTTCGCATCCCGGTCGGTTCAAGTTACCTGGTTGAGGTTTTTTCCGGGGTTTTCCCTCAACCCAACATGAGCAAATACTGGGTAACTTTCAGTGCTGGACCCCGGACTCATTTCACCGGCATTATCACCTTCATTTCAATCAGACGCTAAATAACCTGAGATGTTGATAAAGCGTCGTAAAATAACCTACTAAAATTTAAAAAAATGTTTTCAGGGGGTTATTCTTTGAGATATTTCAAACAAAAAAGTTTAATACAAATATGCTCCATTTTGTTTCCTTTTGGAAATAAAAATGCTTTTATATGGAACATTTTATAACATGTTTCGGGAAAGCCATTGATTTAATTCCCAATATGCTCAGTCAATTTAAGAGAGCAGTGTATTATGATAATAAGTGATTGAAAGAATTCTAGTTTTGTCCTTTAAATGTGCAGAAATTTGATTCTAATAAATGTAACTTTTCGTTCTGAAAATGAATTTTACAATGCTACATTTGTTCGAATCAAATGTTTGCATAATTATAGGTTAAAACTAAAATTCTTCCAATTATTTATTATCATAATACACTTACTTACTTACAAATGGCTTTTAAGGAACCCGAAGGTTCATTGCCGCCCTCACATAAGCCCGCCATCGGTCCCTATCCTGAGCAAGATTAATCCAGTCCCTATCATCATATCCCACCTCCCTCAAATCCATTTTAATATTATCTTCCCATCTACGTCTCGGCCTCCCTAAAGGTCTTTTTCCCTCCGGCCTCCCAACTAACACTCTATATGCATTTCTGGATTTGCCCATACGTGCTACATGCCCTACCCATCTCAAACGTCTGGATTTAATGTTCCTAATTATGTCAGGTGAAGAATACAATGCGTGCAGTTCTGTGTTGTGTAACTTTTTCCATTCTCCTGTAACTTCATCCCTCTTAGCCCCAAATATTTTCCTAAGCACCTTATTCTCAAACACCCTTAACCTATGTTCCTCTCTCAAAGTGAGAGTCCAAGTTTCACAACCATACAGAACAACCGGTAATATAACTGTTTTATAAATTCTAACTTTCAGAATTTTTGACAGCAGACTGGATGATGAAAGCTTCTCAACCGAATAATAACACGCATTTCACATATTTATTCTGCGTTTAATTTCCTCCCGAGTATCATTTATATTTGTTACTGTTGCTCCAAGATATTTGAACTTCTCCGCCTCTTCAAAAGATAAATTTCCAATTTTTATATTTCCATTTCGTACAATATTCCCGTCACGAGTCATAATCATATACTTTGTCTTTTCGGGATTAACTTCCAAACCTATCTCTTTACTTGCTTCCAGTAAAATTCCCGTGTTTTCCGTAATCGTTCGTGGATTTTCTCCTAACATATTCACGTCACCCGCATAGACAAGCAGCTGACGTAACCCGTTCAATTCTAAACCCTCTCTGTTATCCTGGACTTTCCTAATGGCATACTCTAGAGCAAAGTTAAAAAGTAAAGGTGATAGTGCATCTCCTTGCTTTAGCCCACAGTGAATTGGAAACGCATCTGTCAGAACTCTGCTGTATGAAATAGTTGGTATGAAATAGTGATACCAGAGTTAGTTTCTGAATAACTAGTTTAGATGACTCCTGTATAACGCATCGCAGGACGGTGACAACAGTTCCAAGTTATCTACAGTGTTTGCATAACTGTATAAATGGGAACACGAGAACACGGATGCAAAAAGTTAGTGACTATAGGCGGTCGCATCTCACGCATGAAATGACGGCAACTTCCGATGCGGCTGAAGGAAAACCCGGTCTGACATTAGAACAGAGTTGCCACGCCCTGCGGAATGTCGAAGCTGGAAGACCTCTTTAATACCCCCCTCCCCCCTCCACACATCAAACACAGCGCTACGTCACTGCTCGCAAATATTCCGTGTCATACTGTAGTGCAATTTGTCAGTTCAACTTCACATCTGTTGTTCGTAGCGGTTTGACGTTTTATTGATGACAGTTTTAGGTGATGAAATGTGGTACACCGCACAGTGAAACAACGCCAGTCCGAATGGAAACAGTATCACACCCGCGCCTGATTGCTGCCACTTTTGACTATAATTTAAGTTTTATTGCAGGACGATCAGCTTTGTTTCATAGAACGCTGTCACATGTTACGCTTCCTGTTATGAATGCCTCGTTTCAATAAAGAACGTCCAGCCAGCTGGATTCGATCCCAGACAATTTGTTGAGGAGAAAGCACCTCATCCCATGCTTTGGTTCACCTTCCACATATCATTACACCAGTGCTCAATTATCCTCTTATCGGCATCTATCTCCTCAAAATAGCCTCTGTACTTGGAAAGAGAAGCTACATAAAGAGTTTCGATTATCATTTAATATCCGTTATTCATCGACTCTGTTATCGATTATCGATAGCTTGTGGAAGTGCTGACACCGAGATGAGACTGAGGATTCATCATATGATTACCTGACATTCGCCTACTGTTTGGAGAAAATCTCTGAAAAATACAGCCTGGTAATCAGGCAAGCGAGAATCGAACCCAATTCTGACTACAGACTCCGATATGAGCCCCCTCATTACCTCCAGGCTGGGGCTGAATATTCACAGACCCAAGGATCGAACTCACTGACTCGTTGGCCGGAGCCCCTGAATTGTTGGCCTTCCCGATAATACGTCCCTAGTCACTGACTCACAGATGAACAGACCGATCGACTAAATTGCTAAGTATCTAAATTGACTTATTCACCGAACTGGTTGACATGGTGACTGGAATGATTGATGCATTCACTTGATTTTAAAAATTAAGCATTGGATGCAACGACTGAGTCATTGGCTGGACCTATTCAATTTTTGGCTGGAATTACTGAATGGAGTTACTTAGTCATTGGCTGAAGCAACTCAGTCATTTGCTGGAGATACTGAGTGATTAGATGAAGCTTATGAGTTACTAATTGGAGCTACTAAATCATTGGCTGGAGTTACTTAGTCATTAGCTGAAGCAACTCAGTCATTTGCTATAAATATTGAGTGATTAGATGAAGCTTATGAGTTACTAATTGGAGCTACTAAATCATTGGCTGGAGTTACTTAGTCATTAGCTGAAGCAACTCAGTTATTTGCTGGAGATACTGAGCGATTAGATGAAGCTTATGAGTTACTAATTGGAGCTACTAAATCATTGGCTGGAGTTACTTAGTCATTAGCTGAAGCAACTCAGTCATTTGCTATAAATATTGAGTGATTAGATGAAGCTTATGAGTTACTAATTGGAGCTACTAAATCATTGGCTGGAGTTACTTAGTCATTCGCTGAAGAAACTCAGTCATTTACTGAAGATACTGAGTGATTAGATGAAGCTTATGAGTTACTAATTGGAGCTACTAAATCATTGGCTGGAGTTACTTAGTCATTAGCTGAAGCAACTCAGTTATTTGCTGGAGATACTGAGCGATTAGATGAAGCTTATGAGTTACTAATTGGAGCTACTAAATCATTGGCTGGAGTTACTTAGTCATTCGCTGAAGAAACTCAGTCATTTGCTGTAAATACTGAGTGATTAGATGAAGCTTATGAGTTACTAATTGGAGCTACTAAATCATTGGCTGGAGTTACTTAGTCATTCGCTGAAGAAACTCAGTCATTTACTGAAGATACTGAGTGATTAGATGAAGCTTATGAGTTACTAATTGGAGCTACTAAATCATTGGCTGGAGTTACTTAGTCATTAGCTGAAGCAACTCAGTTATTTGCTGGAGATACTGAGCGATTAGATGAAGCTTATGAGTTACTAATTGGAGCTACTAAATCATTGGCTGGAGTTACTTAGTCATTCGCTGAAGAAACTCAGTCATTTGCTGTAAATACTGAGTGATTAGATGAAGCTTATGAGTTACTAATTGGAGCTACTAAATCATTGGCTGGAGTTACTTAGTCATTCGCTGAAGAAACTCAGTCATTTACTGAAGATACTGAGTGATTAGATGAAGCTTATGAGTTACTAATTGGAGCTACTAAATCATTGGCTGGAGTTACTTAGTCATTCGCTGAAGAAACTCAGTCATTTGCTGTAAATACTGAGTGATCAGATGAAGCTTATGAGTTACTAATTGGAGCTACTAAATCATTGGCTGGAGTTACTTAGTCATTCGCTGAAGAAACTCAGTCATTTACTGAAGATACTGAGTGATTAGATGAAGCTTATGAGTTACTAATTGGAGCTACTAAATCATTGGCTGGAGTTACTTAGTCATTAGCTGAAGCAACTCAGTTATTTGCTGGAGATACTGAGCTATTAGATGAAGCTTATGAGTTACTAATTGGAGCTACTAAATCATTGGCTGGAGTTACTTAGTCATTCGCTGAAGAAACTCAGTCATTTGCTGTAAATACTGAGAGATTAGATGAAGCTTATGAGTTACTAATTGGAGCTACTAAATCATTGGCTGGAGTTACTTAGTCATTCGCTGAAGAAACTCAGTCATTTGCTGGAGATACTGAATGATTGGATACAGCTTATAAGTTACTGTCTGCATCCACTGATTCATTGGCTAGAGTTATATATTGTATTGTATTGTATTGTATTGTATCGTATTTATTAACATTCCATGGTATTCATACATACTTACAGCTAGAATATGGAACAAGTCAAAAAACTTAATACTGTTATAAAATCTTAATTTATAGTCACAGTCTAGATGAAATATATACAGACGAGATTTACAATATAGTCAACTAGTACAACACATAGTTTTAGTATCAATATTATGAAGTGTTATTGAATGTCATGAATTCACCTACAGAATAGAAGGCGTGAGAAATTAGGTACTTCTTTAATTTGGCCCTAAATAATTTTATGTTTTGAGTTTCATTTTTTATATCGATAGGGAGGCTATTAAAAATTTTTACTGCCATATAACGGACTCCTTTTTGATAGCACGATAGACTTGCCGATGGAGTGTGAAAGTCATTTTTTGACGTGTATTTATGCTATGAACTGTTGAATTAGTTACAAAGTTTTCACGATTACATACGAGGAAGACTATTAATGAAAAGATATACTGACAAGCCATGGGCATTATTTGTAGTTTTTTGAAAATAGTCCTACACGATTCCCTAGATTTGGCACCTACTATTATTCTAATTACTCTTTTTTTGTAATAGAAATATATTGTTACTATCTGTAGAATTTCCCCAGAATATTATTCCAAAACTCATTACCGAGTGGAAGTATGCAAAGTATATTGTTTTTAAGGTATTGATATTTACCATCTTTTGCATAGATCTAATAGCAAAACAAGCTCAATTTAGTTTGGGGGTAATTTCTTTAATATGATTTTTCCAATTTAACACATTATCAATTTTTAAGCCAAGAAATTTGGTTGTTGTTGTTTCTAATAGGGATCTATTGTTAATTATTGCGCTAGAAATTTGCGACGTTGAATTTGGACAGGATTTAAATTGAATTATGTTAGTTTTGTTACAATTTAATACCAATTTATTGACTGAGAACCAGTCACATATTTTGAAGAGAATTTCCTCTGTTGAAGATTGGAATGTGTTGGAATTATTGACTGTAATTACTATACGTGTGTCATCTGCAAATAATATGGGATGACCTACATCTTTTATTAGGGGGGGGGCAAGATCATTTATAAACACTAGAAAAAGTAGGGGACCTAATATTGATCCTTGAGGAATAGTGATTGTCTGGAGCTACTTTATCAGAACTATAGTCATTGACAGGAGTGACTCAGTTATTGACTGCTTCAGCTCAGTCATTGGCTGGAACGACTAAGTGATTGACTGAAATGATTTCAATATTATTATAACTGCAATGAAGAAATCAGTGTCCAAATTGACTGAATGATTTTTCTCGAAGTATCGCCTACAATGACTTAATCGTCGATTGATCGGACTGGATTATTGAATCACTGGCTGTCCCGTTGTACAGAATGGTTGATAGACTTTGGCCTCGGTGTCGTGCAGTTCGCACTCGTTGTTCTTGGACATTTCTTTTCAAATAGATGTGCCACAGTATCTACACTCATGACCAGGCTTCGAGACTTCGGACCGAATAGAGCAGTTCAGTGGGAAATCCGCATAACGGCGTACTGAGTATAGTGGTAAAGCGTACAGTGAGTGGGGGTACTGTAGAATGAATGCCAACAAATACGCAAAGAAAAACGCTCTGGACTTGAAGGTTCTGACGAATAATTTGGTTTTCATACAAACTGTGTCTGAAACTATTACACGGTTAGGAAAGTCAGAGCAAGAGATGCCGGAAGTCCTCAAATTAATTTAGAAAATGATGCAGAGAATTAATCATACACCAAGTACACCGGTTATTGGACGTGTCAAACAGAAGTGGAAATCAATTTTATGTAAAAATAACGGATATGGAACATTGTGTGATATAAACAGCAAATTATTGGACATACAGTCACCCGAGAATAAAGGACTGTCTCTTAGAGACTGCAATGATGTTAGGTTTTTTCGTTTTGCTCCTATCACGTCATGCGACGTAGAGCGCAGCTTTCTACAGTACAAACTTTGGCAGATAACCGAAAAAGATTTACGTTTGAGACACTGAGAATGTATCTTGTAGTAGGTACATTGCAATTCGGTACTGTAACTGCACTTCCTAAAGACGGCCAATAGGATAAATGAAGAAATTAAAATTGCTACATGCTTATTTCCACCATTAACACTGTGTATAATTAAACACAAATGCTTATAAAAGACAGGAGAATAAATGCTTTTCACATTCTTTTGACATTGTCATTGTGTAATGTATATTTACTTTCAGAATGTACATATGTGTGTGTTTCCCCATACTACCGTACTCTATTCTAAATAGCAACGTTGTTACCTCAACACATCTCTACCTTTCACTACCTGCAGCGAGTCAACAACCTATAGTGCATGCACAGTAAACTTATTGTAACGGGTCCAAAGTCTCGAAGCCTGGTCATGACACAAATAATTAATGTAAAATCGGATAATAATTTAATGGATCGCTGTTACTGCAGGAAAAATTTGTCTGCTTCAGCTTTGTACACGAAAAATTGCAGTTGTTGAACGTAATTGAAATTGGCAACTACGAGCAATGAAATACGAAAGTGTGGGATGTTTTGCAGCAGACAGATGCTCCATTGTGATTGGAGCACACTCTACTCTATGATGTGCCCGCTGTGGTCCGTCTCGATTAGCTGCATGGTTTCTCTTGTTTTCGTCGCGGCATGTCCTGTCGTTTGCTGTGGTTATGTTGATGACGGTGTGGGGAATAATTCCATTTGTTTGTAGTTATCTGTGTTTTAGTGTCTATATTTACAGATGGTCGAAGTGGAGGGAGGGACGGAGGAAACGAATCGCAGCGCTTGCGGAGATCTGTTGAACTGCTATTCTAGCCCTCCGTAAGAATGGGAACAATGAGCGAAGGGTTGTAATGTAGATCGAACGAATTGATGCCCCGAAGGGATGACCTCGGGAGTGTTTGTTACGGCGGTAGCTTATTTATTGAATAACCAAATGTTTACATACCACTAAACAAAAATTAAGTGTAAACTTCATGAAACATGAATCAGTGCTAATGAAATGGCCATAGGCTTTAGCATTCATATTTTAGCGTATAGTCCCAATTAATTTTGTAAGCAGACGACGTTGGGGTGATAAATTATGGACAATGTGTAGAAATACGAGGATAATTATAGATTTTATTGTTGGGTAGTTGAATAGATATCGTGTAGTCGTAACATGTCAGTTAGCGTGATAATTCGTTGTTACAAGCTACCAGAGAGCGTGAATATACAGGGACATCATTTTATTTTTACTTCAATTTTTATTGTACCTGAGTTTTTGAATGTACTTCACTCCCACCCCTTCTACTAAGGAAGTTCCAACTCCACACAGAACCAAGACCGCAGATAGTAAGCAGTACTGAGTTACTGAGTATAGTACTTTCCAGAAATATGTTCGCGTTTTCCAGTGACGAAAGAGCTTTCAATATTGAATCATATTTTCGCACAGGTACTGTCCGTTTGCCTACGTCGCATCCCGATTTCCCCCACCTGCTTCTGCTCGCCCCTCTGTAATAGCTGGGCTGTCTTACCTCTTTTCTGAAAACATTAATTTCTCTTAGGAATTGGAAGTTTACGTAATATTACACAGCTGTTTAATTTAATTTAAATAAAAGGGTCTCGTTAAGTAATTGACTGTCACGTGATTTCCTCCCTTTCTACAATCCTGCGGCATAACTACTTGGACGGACAGTAGATAGCATGTCTGAGTAATTTTATATTTTCGGGTCGGGCAGAAGTGAAGATTTAATTTACAGTACGTAGAGTAGGTACAGAATTATTTCAACATGAGTTACTAGTACGAAGGACGAAACTGGCAATTGGAATTAGATGCAATAGTCTATAGTGCGATAATATGCACAAAAGAACTGAAGCCTGTATGGAAATGAACGGCCACCATTTTCAAAATTGTGTTTAAATATTCATATTATGATTATTTTTCAATTTAACGTCATTCTCTATATTGTACGCTAATGTGCTGTAGACAGTATAATATACACTGCATAATGAATACGTTCGCACGGATAACTGACTTCGTGTGTAAAAACACTTATTCTTAATACAGTACTGTACTTTGATTAAAGAAAAACCTAATGAAAATTGTCAAACTCAAAATCGCGATATTTCCTAGTTTACGTAAATGGATGAACTATTTTTCTTCCTTCCTATACCTAGTAGAGTGATTTGTGTTTCACGCCAGTATCATCGAACTCCAGTCTTGGAGGGGGGAGCAAGCGATGTTTCCGGTTCTCTAAAGGTATAGACAGGTTAATATTAAAAATGTTAGTAAAAATAAAATGATATCCCTGTATATATCAAATATATTCTTAGAATAACTCTTCTCGGGTTCTCAGCCAGGTGAGTTGGAGATTAGCTTCCAAGCTTTCGACGGCTAGCTCTGCCATCTTCGTCCCTGAAGAAGATGGCACAGCTAGCCGTCGAAAGCTTGGAAGCTAATCTCCAACTCACCTGGCTGAGAACCCGAGAAGAGTTATTCTACATCAAACGCCGGGAAAGCCTCAAGTCATACAAATATATTCTTGTTCATCTCAAATATTTGCAGTAATACCACAATAACTGAGTATTCACTTCTTGTCTCGAGAATCTTCTGAACAATTTATTTATTTATTTATTTATTTTATTTATTATTTTGCTAACAATTGTAATGTAAATTATAATATATACAGAAAAACTTTAGCTCGCTCCTGAAAGAGTAGAACTCGTGCTCAGGGGCGGATTCCTGAATTGAAATTAATAATTATACAATACAATTTGTCTTATGTCTACTATGCAATAAGAATATATAAATTTAAATTTACAATTTTTCAATTTTTATAAAATCCATACATAACTTTTTAAATTTAATACTAGAACTATTAGAATTGACAAGATTAGAATATTTAAACATAAATTTGTTTTATATTCTTGGGCCTAAATTACTACTATGATTAAATACTGTAAGGCCGGGTGCACACAGAATCAGACGCGGCGCGACGGTAGAGAGGAGACACAAGGAGACACGAAGAGACAAGATCGAATGACTGCTAGAAGTTCGTCGCGAGGAGACCGTCTGATAGCTGCAGTGTACTGCGCATGCGTTAGTAGTGGCTATGATTGCACGCTTTCATTATCTACAAAAAATACTATTGTTGTGTAGTGCACATTTTTCATAATGGAGCTCGATGCGGATAAATTAGTTGATTTAGTACAGAAAAGATAAGTTCTGTACAATTTTTGAAACAATATCACGACAATAATGTGGTTTCTAAAAATATGTGAAAAATTGCAAATGAGATGAAAGCACCAGGTGAATAATAATTTGTGCGAGATCGTGCGTATTTGCTCGTTTTCCGCACAGAACCAATACGCGGTAAGTGTGAAATACCACATTCAGTATTCCCAACGTAACACACATAACAATTTCCCTCTTCTGACCGCTTAAGCGAGACATTCATTTTACTGCTTTAGGCTTTTAACATATTATTTTAGAGACGTTTAACATAGTAATAATTATAAATTGGAAACTTACCACTGCAATTTCACCTAAATTGCAATGTTAATTATTGTTTTTAAATATTTGCAAAAATTAAGTAAAGTCTACTACTCCACGAAACTTATTGCATTCCTGATACAAGTAACATTAAGGAAACCGTGAAAAAATCAACGAGATTCCAGATGCCGATGTTATTACTGCAATATGTTATATAAATAATATTGTTAAAATATTAAAATGAAAAATAAATCATTGCATAACCTTACCGTTTGTTTTAAGTTCGCATTTATAGACTGGGGGAAAAAAAAAGACAGACGTATATCACGGCCTGCTGGAGTATAGTAAACACAGAAAACATTTTATAGCAACAATGTTGAAGAAAGATTTTTGGTGTTCCGAAGTTGGCGTCATTAAACAGAAACCAACATGAAGATTTCATTGCAACAAATTAGAAATTCGTCTTTCAGGTATGTAATAAACGATCTTCGCACAAAATAATGTACGATACACGAGCGGTATGTTTGTTTTCATGTTCTCGGAAATTGAAAAAGCTCAACTACGTTTCGCTTTTTCAGTCTTTTCCTCGACCATGAAAACGTCAACATAACGCTCTTCTAACGTATATTACTATTTTAATAATAACACTGCGTAACAAATGTTAACTTTTTTTTTGCGCTAGGCATGTGATATACGTTTTCTATATAATTTGAGCCTCCTGAATACGAATATGACAATAAAAAAAGTTGTTCGTTACGGTTTTTGAGAAATTTTGGAATTTATATCTATTCAAAATATTGTTTTATATAATGACAATAAGGCTAAATATTCATTGTTCAGAAGATTACAGCTTTCTTTTTCTCCATTTTCTTTTACACTGGGCATCAGGTACATCATGAGCTGAAGTCCAACAATAGTCTGCTAGCATATTGGTACTCCATTGTCCTTGGTATCTTTTTTCCATAGTTGAAATTTCTTGATAGAAGCGCTCATCATGCTCATCACTGAAATCGCACAATTCTCGGGAAAAAAAAAGTCAAGATGTGAGTGAAGGAAGTGAATTTTCAGGGAAATTTTACAACCCCTAGTTCAATACGCCAACAGTACATTTTTCACTAGTTCTTCATAGTTCTCACTTCTACAGTTATCCAGAAAATTAATTCAACCTCCTTGAATGCAATCCAGACGGCTGTCTCTTTTCCTTCCAGCAAAGATTCGAAGTGATTGTCCATTATTTCTCTAATTTGTGGTCCATTGAGAACTCCCCCTTCAGTTTTGAATCACTAATAGCAGGAAATGTTAAGGAATGCGCGCTGGTCCGAGTCCTCATGAGGGAAGAAATTTTCTCATGAAATTTCGGCCAGTGTATGGGACCGGTGCCCACCTAGCATCGTGATGCACTTGGGGAGCTACGATAGGTAGCGAAAGCCAGATATAACGACTGGGGAGATCATCGTACTAACCACACCATACCTCCATTCTAGTTGGATGATCGTCCACCTCTGTTTTGGCATGTGGACGTGAGGCCAGCAGCCGGCTGGTCGGTCTGGGCTCTTCACGGGGTGTAGCGCCACGGATTATTAATAGCAGGAAATTTTCCTGGATATTTTAAAATGCTTCAGTTTTATAATTTATCCCTTTAACAAAATTCTTCATTAACCCTAACTTATTGTGTAAAAGGGGTAAAATTACTTCGCTTTGAGGTACAAGGGGTTGATGTGTAATATTTTTCTTCTTTGGCTCTAGTGATTGTCGTTTTATTTTATAATGCTTATCTCGAGCGCGAGTCCACACCTGTGGAGTAACGGTCAGCGCGTCTAGCCGCGAAACCAGGTGGCACGGGTTCGAATCCCGGTTGGGGCAAGTTACCTGGTTGAGGTTTTTTCCTGGGTTTTCCCTCATCTCAATACGAGAAAATGCTGGGTAACTTTGGGTGCTGGACCCCGGACTCATTTCACCTGCATTATCACCTTCATTTCATTCAGAAGCTAAATAACTTAGATGGTGAAAAAGCGTCGTAAAATAACCCAATAAAATAAAATAAAATAAAATAAAAATAAAATAAAATGTCTGGAGCGCGACTGTCCAATTCGTACAGAAAGCAGCAAAATTTTGTGTAGCCTAATTGCATTCCAAAAAGCAATGCTACAACCTTCAAATCCGCACATATAAACCATTCGTACTTTGAATATTATCATTAAAGCACACTTTAAAGAAATAGCCTACACGTCCTACACAGAATACTAACACCACAGAAATATCCTGGTAAACTGAAGCGTTTTCATACGGCGAACCTGTTTCTTCCCCTCCAAATGGAACCGAAAAGGCCAATAAAACAATTTCCGCTTCTAGAAGTGGTTTTGACATGGTGATATATTGCAAAATATAAACTACAGTAATGTAATTAAGCTCACCGTGAAAGAAATGCACATCTCAAGTAAAATCAAGTAAACTCAAGTGAATTGGTGCCTCCAAATAGACTCGTAGAAGGGCAATAAAATAATTTCCCTTTCTACAAGTGCTTCTAACATGGTGCCCTAGTTATACTACATTTGTTTTCACATAATGGGTCTTCACATTTATAAAACAAAATAGTTACACACGAAATACGGTGATTTTTAAATAAGACGCATGGAAAATTAATTATATTCTGCATCTCGAAAACCCGAAGTGATGGAACATTTTGCTTGTTATTTTTTAATTCAGAAGGTCGAAATTATTAATAATTTGTTAGTTTTATGTCTGGCGCAAAATGACTGTTGACCAGTGTAATTTGTAGTTAGCCTAATTCTCTGCTCTAAACTATCACTCATTATTGATTTAATATATTATTTTTCTTTATCGTGAGTCGTGAAGTAGTCATAACATAAAAAATGACGTTTTTGCAGTACATTTTAATTTTAAGACTCTTTCAAGCGTATAGATTTGTAGGAGCTTGCGTCCTTAGGAAATAATATGCAAATACAATAGAATTTTTCATATAGACAGTCCTCTATTATTGACGCCATTTTCTAGCCTAGGCCAGTTTTCCAAACCCACACAGCCACCAAATCAGTTGTCGCGAGCAGATAGTTTTAAGCTGTCGCGAGACGTTGTAAAGCAAAACGTAGCGTCGCGTCTGATTCTGTGTGCACCCGGCCTAACAGTGTTGCATTTTGGTTCAAATAATCTTAAAGAATTCATATCTTTTGTTTCATAACTATGAGAAGTATTTATTTATTATTCATTTATGTCTATAACAGGGCAAAGCACTTACACATATTTGCTTAGAATAATAAAAATTGAAATAACATGAAAAAAGATATAAAAACAAATACAAATGATGTTGCAGGTATAAATACAAATTAAAAATAAAAAAAAACACAAAAATATACATAAAAAAGGACACACATAGACATCAATGAAAAACACAAAAAATACATAAAAAAGTAAAAGTAGATAAATACAGATATCATAACCAAAAGATGTAAAATGTAGCTATAAATGGCAATTACAGAGTAATAAATACATAGCAATACTATTTCAAATAAACTACCTTTATTATAATATTAATAAGAAAATGTTTTTATTTCATGTAAGAAATGTTGTAATGTAGATCTTGTGTTTTGCATATTTCATTGAATTTTGAACACATTTTTAACACCGGTGAATTTTTATATGCTGAAGTGTCTGGTTTTTTGTAATATAACAATTGACGATTTCTTAAATGTGATGTTCTAGCTAAGCTGGACTTCTGACAATATTTCGCTTTAATCCAATAGAGCGTTGAACATTTTATTCCATAAAAGCTGCTCAGTAATCTACGACAGGCAAGCGAATTTAAATTAATTTCAGCAAGTAGATCTTTGTACGAAATTTTGTTATGGAAGGCCGAATAATTATATTTTTTTAATAAAGATATCTTGAGAACTGTTTTTGAATTTCTTCAATCTGATTAGGCCTACTAAGTAATTTACAAGTGGAAGACCAAATTACTGAGGCATATTCTAATTTAGTGCGAACATGACAATTAAAAATGAGTGTCAGAGGCGAAATGTTTTGTAAATTTTTTGAGTTCCTAATAATAAATCCCAGATTTTTAAAGCATTATTTGTTATATTAAATATGTGGTTATGGAAAGTCAAATTATGATTAATAGTTACACTCATCTTACTCCCCAACAATTTAATAAATTTCTCATGCTCTCTTTCATAGCTTTCACGAGATTGTTTGGTAGTTAAACCCAATTTTTCTTTGTAATCTTCTTCTAAAATATCTGCTCGTAAATTGATTTCTATATGTAGCAACAATGTCAATAAATTTAACAAACCACACAATAGCGTTACGAGTATATTGCAAAGCTTTTGTTTCGGAATAACTGATTAGAAATTTGATATATTACTTATTCTGTCTTTATTAATTACTAGCCATACCCGTGCGCTCCGCTGCACCCGTTAGAAATAAATATAAAGTAATTACATAATTAAAATAGGACATCTGGTCCAGGGAACATTCGTGTTTGATAGAAGGATAAATCGTTTAATATGTGACTTAATTTAAATTGTATTTAAATAATTAAAATGTGATCATTTTGGTCCAGAGACCACTCATTTGGTGCAATGACAATTCCTTTAATTAGCCTATCAAGTTTTCTGTGCATAAGAAGCTATTTTAATCTTACCTGTCCTCAATTCACTCACAAGTTACTGTAATAACATTATAGCATTATGTCCATCTAGAAAAACTACAGTTTCAAATGGTGAAATAATAATTAATTATACAAATCGGTTAATTTAGCTTCCGATATTACTTCATACAAACACAGAAACATTCTCTGTAGGCTATCTTTCATAGCTTTCGATTATTGTTGTTCAAGGCCCCTTATAGACGAAGTCATTTGTTTTTTATTTCATTACACCGCCTTAGATGGCAGTTATTTTAATTTTAAAACTCATTTATGTCATTAAATATCAGTCCTGTCAAATTTTTTCAAAGAATAAAACTTATCGGAAATTATTTTTAAAGAAACGTTTGTTACGTAACATTTTTTACAAAAATCGATAATAAGCGAGATATTTCGATTTATTTAATTCAGGCCCCCTTATAATCCTCCTTTTAAATAACGTATTTTGAATGCCATATAGCCTAAAATCTAAGTTACAACGAACTTAATTTATATTCCAATTTTCATCGAAATCGGTTCAGCCATTATCGCATGAAAAGGTAACAAACATACAGACAGACAGACAGACAAATAGATAGACATACAAACAAAAATTTCAAAAAAGCGAAAATCATCAGAAAAATTTTGGCTACAGATTTATTATTAGTATAGATAAGTGATTAGAAATTTGATATCATATTACTTATTCTGTCTTTATTAATTCTGTTATAATACTTCTGAAGAAGAAACTAGCGCATGAAAGTCGTTTATAGGCTAATGTTGCATAGTTAATTACATTCGTAAAAATTAGGAAACAGGCTTCGATCTTTTCCTAAACATTAACTGATGCTACAGTGTGTATAACATAAACTAGTGTCGAAATAATATATTCCTTGTTGAAGCTTTCTAAAATGATGAATACATACACTACGTATATGTTAACCATTTATAACAATGTCCACTCTCCTAAGAAAATCAAACACAGATTGTTAGCTAAAGACGCTATAATATGATGGTGATGATGATGACGATGATGATGATGATGATTAGGGCTAGGATTTTGATGAAATTGTATCTTTTTTCTAGTAAGCCAGAAACATAGCTGCTTTAGTATTTATATGTTATGTGATAAACTGAGTGCTTTAAGACATATTTGTTAGGGTTTTTTTTTGCATTTCTTGCTTGTTTCAACCCCTAAGAGCATCTTTTGTTTTATTCGGTCATTTTTTAGGCATTTTCATTTAATTTTGGCCATAAATCCCCATTATTAATGTAAAATAATGTCTATTTCCTTTTATATTTTCTTTACATGTTTTGTCCATTAATACCCATTATTTTGTGTAATATTTTAATCATTTTTCTACAGAAATATTGCCACTTTAACGTAGTACACCCCACATAATGGACCAGTCCAACCACCCCTTCAATATAGACTCCTCTATACCTGTTAATTCCAGATAAGAGTGGCCTTGTGGTAGACTACATGGAAACTAAAAGTAAAGTAAATCCATGGTGCTACAGCCCATGCAGGGCCAAGACCGACCAGCCGACTGCTGACCTCACGTCCACATGCCGACGCAGAGGTGAACGATCATACATGGAAACTACATCAGATAAAATAATTAAAGTGTACTACTTAGAAAAAAATTATGTAAAATTTAATTACTAGTCTAAATATTAAGTAATTATGTAAGATCAATTTTTAGGGCATTTTTAAGGGCATTTTTTAAAGATTTTTAGGTCATAAATGCATTGTTTTTAGGACATTTTTTTCATTATTTATGGGTCATCAAAATCCTAGCCCTAATGATGATGATGATGATGATGATGATTATCTGCTTTAAGTTAAACCATACTTACAGTCAAAACTACACAAGTCACACATCACTGGACAGGTACCGGTAGTTGTGTTTCTTAACTAGTTTAGTGTTGAGAATGGAGGATATACGTAAATGCAGCATCAGTGCCGTCGGCGCGCCCAGCGAGCCTGTGTTAATAAAATGCCTTTGTTATTGTGTTCGGAGTTACCCGACCTAACCGCAAGTTCGCAGCCCCTCAGGCCATGCCGTGATAGAGCGGGGTTTCCCCTCGCGATCATCTCCGCCAGCTGATTTCAATGAAACTTAACCTTGGGTTAACTCTATTAACAATTTACGCAGTACAGACTAATACCAGGAAGGGTTTAGGGCGCTGAGGTAGCAAAGGGATGCAGGGAGAGATAATTGAGTTTGCGTAAGAAATCAGACATTCCTTTGATTCGTACCGCACGGCCTGGGGGGTTGCGTGCAGTTGTAATGAACTGGTGAAGTTTCGCTCATAATTTGTTGCAGTGCGTTTTATTTTTTTAGCGGTACTTTGTTGCTGCAACAGAGACAACTGTCTGGAACTGCATTTGAAGTATTTAAAAACACCTTCTGTTTAAGTGAATTAATAATAATAATAATAACTGTTCCCTCTATCTTAAATCATATCCAATAGTTTGACCTTTTACCTGCCACAGTTTCATAAATTGCGTGTATATAGGCTACATATTGTGAATTTTATTAGTAACAACAATGTAATTTATTCGTCACAACAATAATTCCTTTCTACAATTCACCTTAAACGCTCTCGTCAACAATTGGATCTTCACTCAACACAGTATTCGTTATAGCACTCCACCGACGACAATGACAATTTACTTGGACTATTACGCACAACAATGAACTGTTAATCTTAACTAATATTTACAAAGCACTATTTACAAATCAGAACTACCAGTTCTCAGTTCACAGTTCTTCTATCTCAGTCACTCGAGTTCACGGTACCTCGAACCACAGACCTTCAGAGACAGTTCACTGTACTCGAACTCGGGTCCCTCCAACTGCGGTCAACTGCACTCGAACTCAGGTCCCTCCAACTGCGGTCCACTGCACTCGAACTCAGGCCTTCGGATGCTGACGCAGATGCGGACGCACACTCGAGTCGAACTCCGGCACACAAGTCTGGCTTCCTTGCTCTGGCTTTCTCACTGACTGAATAACTGAAAACTCTGAAACTCTGCTCTCGTTCCTTCGCGACCGTAATTTATAACTACAGCGACGTAGCCTCGAAAGTTCGAATTCGCGAGTCTTCCATTTCGATGGATTTCTCGGCCTCTCTAGGCAAGCAGAAGATGCGCGCGCAAACTCTCTCCACTCTCTCGCCGAGTTGGCCCTTTCCCCTCTACGCCGCGTGCCATCCCAAATTGCTGCGCGCGATCTTCTCTCTTGCGGGACGCTGGTCGTGAGTTCGAATCTCACGTCGCTGTCACAATATATATTTTTGTCTATCTCTACCCTCCCTTGATCATTAGATAAATTTATTCTGGTACCATTTTCCATCGTAATTTTATTTATATTTAGTTTTTTTATTATTTTATTGCATTCCATTTGTTATATTTTTTCATTACACTACTTTTTCTTCTTAACTATTTATACAGATTCACTTATGTTGTATTGCAATGTAATCTGTATTTTACTTTCTTGTATTGTGATATTATCATTTTGTGTTGTCTCAAGTTTGTTATTATTTTGCAATATTTTAGTATTGTTGTTCTTTTCACTTTTCTTTCAATTTCACTGCTTGAATATCTTATATTGTATGTTTCTGATCTGGTGGAGTGTAAGAGAAGGCCTTATGGCCTTAACTCTGCCAGTATAAATAATAAGTAAATAAATAAATAGGTAAACAAATAAGCAAATAAATCAATTAATAAATATATAGCCTAGATAAGTTTGGAAGTAAATCCCGAAAAGACAAAGTATATGATTATGTCTCGTGACGAGAATATTGTACGAAATGGAAATATAAATATTGGAAATTTATCCTTTGAGGAGGTGGAAAAATTTAGATACCTGGGAGCAACAGTAACAAATAGAAATGATACTCGGGAGGAAATTAAACACAGATTAAATAGTAAAAATGCGTGTTATTATTCGGTTGAGAAGCTTTTATCATCCAGTCTGCTGTCAAAAATCTGAAAGTTAGAATTTATAAAACAGTTATATTACCGGTTGTTGTTTATGGTTGTGAACCTTGGACCTCACTTTGAGAGAGGAACATAGGTTAAGGGCGTTCGAGAATAAGGTGCTTAGGAAAATATTTGGGGCTAAGAGGGATGAAGTTACAGGAGAATGGAGAAAGTTACACAACACAGAACTGCACGCATTGTATTCTTCACCTGACATAATTAGGAACATTAAATCCAGACGTTTGAGATGGGCAGGGCATGTAGCACGTATGGGCGAATCCAGAAATGCATATAGAGTGTTAGCTGGGAGGCCGGAGGGAAAAAGACCTTTAGGGAGGCCGAGACGTAGATTGGAAGATAATATTAAAATGGATTTGATGGAGGTGGGATATGATGGTAGAGACTGGATTAATCTTGCTCAGGATAGGGACCAATGGCGAGCTTATGTGAGGGCGGGAATGGACCTCCGGGTTCCTTAAAAGCCAGTAAGTAAGTAAGTAACTAGTTAACTTTCGGCGCTGGACCCCAACTCCTTAATTTCATTCAGACGCAAATAATAATCATAGTAGTTGATAAAGCGTCGTAAAATAACCAATTAAAAAGTTACCTCATTGGTCACCTAGATAAAGATTTCCTGCTGTATCAGTGTCTGTCATAGTAGAAACAAACTTTTTTGACAATATTTATCGTGTGTTATTTGAACTTACGAGTAAAACGGAAACACAAAATTCATGCGAGGAGCCCGACTTTGTTTCGAGAATCAGCGTGTATCAGTCCTGATCCTCAGCACGCCATAATCCCCGTGCCTCAGATCTTAGTGAGGTAGTCAGCCCTCCTTCCCTCCCAAATACTCATTTAAGAACGTAACCCATGTTAGAGACTGTCACTCCCCCCCCCCTCCACTCCACTCCATCTTCCCTTGCAAGCCCATCAAGTTTAACCTCGTTAACTTACCCCACAGCCTACCTAATTTCGCCCCGGCTACCCTAGGCTTTACACTTCAAACTTTGCTTCCCCCCTAGCAGCTCAGGGCCCTCTGTGCAGTTTTCGAAGCCGGGAAATGAGAGACGGTCGATTTTAAACAGTTCTTATATATCTACAGGGTGATTTTAAAGAGTTCTTGTATGTCTACAGAGTGATTTTATCCTCGTTGCAACCATCCAGCTCATGAGTTGTGCGCCAATAAAATATACTTTACTAAGTTCGACAGAACAGAATTGAAAGTTCTGTCCAGTAAGGGTAGTTGGAGTGGCAGGTGAAATGAATACAAATTCTTATTCGTTATTTTTTTTGTATTCCACAGATATTGGAAAAAAAATGGGAGTATAAGGGTACAGTACATCAGTTATTCATAGATGACTCTGTTAAGAGAGAAGTTTTATATAATATTCTTATTGAATTTGGTATTCCCAAGAAACTAGTTCGATTAATTAAAATGTGTCTTAGTGAAACTTACAGCAGAGTCCGTATAGGCCAGTTTCTATCTGATACTTAACCAATTCACTTTAGGCTAAAGCAGGGAGATGCTCTATCACCTTTACTTTTTAACTTTGCTCTAGAATATGCCATTAGGAAAGTCCAGGATAACACAGAGGGTTTGGAATTGAACGGGTTACATCAGCTGCTTGTCTATGCGGATGACGTGAATATGTTAGGAGAAAACCCACAAACGATAAGGGAAAACGCGGGAATTCTACTTGAAGCAAGTAAAGAGATAGGGTTGGAAGTAAAACCCGAAAAGATTAAGTATATGATTATGTCTCGTGATCAGAATATTGTGCGAAATGGAACTATAAAAGTTGGCAATTTATCCTTGGAAGAGGTGGAAAAATTAAAAAATCTTGGAGCAACAGTAACAAATTTAAATGACACTCGGGAGGAAATTAAACGCAGAATAAATATGGGAAATGCCTGTTATTATTCGGTTGAGAAGCTTTTGTCATTTACTCTGCTGTCAAAAAAACTGAAAGTTGGAATTTATAAAGCAGTTATATTACCGTTTGTTCTGTATGGCTGTGAAACTTGGACTCTCACTTTGAGAGAGGAACAGAGATTGAGGATTTCTGAGAATAAGGTTCTTAGGAAAATATTTGGGGCTAAGAGGGATGAAGTCACAGGAGAATGGAGAAAGTTACACAATGCAGAGCTGCACGTATTGTATTCTTCACCTGATATAATTAGGAACATTAAATCCAGACGTTTGAGATGGGCAGGGCATGTAGCACGTATGGTCGAATCCAGAAAAGCATAAGTTATAGAGTGTTAGTTGGGAGGCCAGAGGGGAAAAGACCTTTGGGGAGGCCGAGACGTAGATGGGAGGATAATATTAAAATGTATTTGAGGGAGGTGGGATATGATGATAGAGACTGGATTAATCTTGCTCAGGATAGAGACCAATGGCGGGCTTATGTGAGGACGGCAATGAACCTCCGGTTCCTTAAAAGCCAGTAAGTAAGTAAGTAAGTAAGTAATTGCTTATCCATCAACGAATACAGTACTGCACTTGCATTTCCTGCCCTCCCCGAGACTTGTGTATGCGCTTCTAGTACCACAATGGGTTTCGACAGTTCCGTCTGACAAACGGCACAATTTTCAAATATAAAAAGAAGAGTTCATTAATTTAAAGTCATTGTTTAAATATGGATGTCCTAATCAATAAAATATTCTGTTTTCCTTTAACAAAAGTATCACTACAAGACACAGAACCAATTTTCATTCAAATAGCAAATCCATTTCTTAGTGCTCGTATAGGGGCGTGTCTAATTCTCCTACGTAAGCAGTCGAACTATAGGATGTCGAACTTGATTTCTGTCGAACTTAAGAGTTTCCACTGTACCTGCTTTTAGTGTTTTGTATTCCGAAAAGTTGATACGATATTTTTGTTTTGTTTTCAAGTAATTGTTGTGCAAGCTTGGGAGAATATTTCACAACTACCAGGACCTTTAAAAATCGAACAAAATTCGCAAAATAACACATAACTAAAGTTGTTATCCCAGTTACCTATAGACTGAAGTGAAAAAGATATTGTATTGAATTGTATTATATTGTATTTACATTCTATGGTATTCGTACATCCTTCACAGCTAGAATATGGAACATGTGAAAAAATCTTAATAGTACTAGACTATAAAGTCTTAATTATAGTCACAGCCTAGTTGAAATATATACAGAAGAGTTTTACAATATAGTCTACTAGTACAACACAAGGGGTTAGTATCGATACTTAATACAAGACATAAATATTAATGAAGCGTTCTTGAATGTCATAAATTCACCTACAGAATAGAAGGCGTGAGAAATTAGAGACTTCTTTAATTTGGCCCCAAATAATCTTATGTTTTGAGTTTGATTATTGAGTTTCCTTGGGTATATAATACGCGTTATAGCTTAAATAATTTCTGATTTCAATTTAATAAAATATTGTTACTCGTAGCCTTCACAATGGGGTTACTATTAAACACGAAACATATAGAAAAGAATATTTCATCTGACATAATAAAATTCTAAAGTGTTTAATTGTGGCATTATTTTCCAAAGAATTCAATTCGTTGTAATTATATATTATTATTTTTCACAATTTCAAACAACTCATTGGCGTCATATTGATGTGTGAATCCTTTCGACTATCAATTGCATTGTTGTCTGCAGACTAGGCTCCTGGAATGAGGAAACGATTATGAAGTAGTTAACGAGAAGGCTCCGCCCTGTTAAATTTAAATACGGGGAGCATTCAAACGGAAATAAAAGAAATATCAAACATTTATGTCGGGGTCATATTGATGTGTGAATCGTTTCGATTATCAATTGCATTGTTGTCTGTAGACTAGGCCTCGTGGAATGAGGAAGCGATTATGAAGTAGTTAACGAGAAGGCTACGCCTTGTTAAATTTAAATACGGGGAGCATTCAAACGGAAATAAAAGAAATATCAAGCATTTATGTCGGGGTCATATTGATGTGTGAATCGTTTCGACTATCAATTGCATTGTTGTCTGCAGACTAGGCCTCCTGGAATGAGGAAGCGATTATGAAGTAGTTAACGAGAAGGCTCCGCCTTGTTAAATTTAAATGCGGGGAGTATAAAGACAAAAATGAGACTAAATATCATAATTTTATTTCAAATCCCAAACATCCTTACAATCTCGACTATGCTTAGGCCCTACAATAACAATCACGAACAGCATAAACGTTTCTTGCAGTTACAGGAATTTTATGAATCACGTGCCATTTTTTTTACATTGCATAATTATAAAATCAGTGATTCCTATGGAAAAAAAAACATATCGGCCTACCGGAAAAATTTACTGCCAAAATAACATTGAATTACAGACTTGAAAAAAAAAATTAAGTAGGACGTTGTAGAAGAGACTGAATCCTAAGAGACTGTTTGTCTACCGCGTGAGGAAGATGATGACAATGTTTTCACGAGTGATTGAAATATTCTAGCACGAAATTTGAGGTGTTTTATTGTTAATATATCAGTTACAGAAATCACCCTGTATAAGCAACGGAAGCACACAGAAAATAGAAAAGTATGGAAGACTACAAGAGAAGGGAAAACATTAATGAAAGAAACGAAGTTAGGAATTTTCGGCAGCAAATATTTCCAATTTATTTCGGTCTCTCCCCCCCCCCCCCCCGCCCAACTCTTTTCTGTCATTCGCTCTTCGTTGACTTCCTTCCCCCACTCCGCTGCCGTTAATGACTTAGGCATTTAACGATGTTACGTATTTATGAGGTTCAGGATTTGGTGGCAGTTGGAAACAAGAAATTTGTTTTTTGCTCTTCATCACTACTTACTTTTTTGTAGCAAGTTGAAATTTTCAAGTCCACACATTTTATCGTCAACTCTCTCAAACTAATAGACAGCTAAGTAACTTGAGTAGTTTTGCATGTGGGTGTTGGCATTGCTTCAAGGATCATACTCCTGGCCTCAACTCCAACCAGATTCAAGCAACGAGGGGGCATGTCTTCACATATTCCTCACTTTCCTTTCCAACATTATACGAGGCCATTCACCGAAAACATTGATTAAAAACTTTATTTTCAAGGCATAGTCACGTATTGAAGACACTGAGATATTATTATTATTATTATTATTATTATTATTATTATTATTATTATCATTATTATTGTTATTATTATTATCATTATTATTGTTATTATTATTATTATTATTATTATTATTATTATCATTATTATTGTTATTATTATTATTATTACTATTATTATTATTATCATTATTATTATTATTATCATTATTATTGAAAATAATTGGTTTGAAAATTATTTACACGATAGACAATCTAGTGTACGAATTTCAAATACTCTCTCTTGATCCATTTAATGTTATTTGTGGTGTGCCCCAGGGCTCAACTTTAGGACCTCTTCTATTTTTAATCTTCATTAACGACATTTGCAACACAATAAGTTCTGACTATCTATTATTCGCTGACGATCTTAAAATCAACAGTATTGTTGTCTGTTAATTTCTTCAGGATGACATTAATTGGTCAGTTGATAACGGGATGATGATTAATGAATTCAAAACTTACGCAATAACACATTCAAGAAAAACTCTACAATTATATATAACTATCATCTAAAAAAATTAATTAACAGAAAAGATTGTATTAGAGACCTCGGTGTATTAATTGACAATAAATTATATTTTCGCAACCACATTGATCATATTTATAACCACGCAATAAGAATGTTAGGAATAATTCGGTCAATTACTTATTCTTTTTCAACACCTGACTCTCTTTTAATACTATACTATACATTAGTGAGATCGAAACTCGAATATGCATCTGTAGTTTGGAACTCTATTACTAGTTCTGAATAAAAAAAAAACTGGAACGTATTCAAAGGAAATTTATTTCATTATGTTCGTACAGATTCCTGCCTAGTAACTCCGGGTATAACTAGGATAAAAATGCGAGCACTTTAAATGTCGAAGCCTGTATGCCAGACGTCATGATCTCGATTACTTATTCTTATGTAAAGTCCTTAAAGGTGACATTAATTGTTAATCTTTCTTAAACAGTGTCAGTTATGCTTTGTGTAACTTTCTCCATTCTCCTGTAACTTCATCCCTCTTAGCCTCAAATATTTTCCTAAGCACCTTACTCTCGAACGCCCTTAACCTTTCTTCGACTCTCAAATTGAGAGGTACATTAAAAAAATCATAAATTTTTTTGTTGTGTGGTTTTTCTCCATTCCAAAACATACGCATCTCGAAGTACTACTAATATTTTTTTCTCAATTTTTTCTCTCAACAATTTTGAATTTATTTTCGTCTTTTTGTGGGTGTCCATGTGTCACTAGCATAACCTAGACTTGAACAAGCATAAGTAAAATCTTGTGTATATGTATATTTTTTACTTCATTTTTTAATTAATTTCATTAATTATTGTTACAGCACTTTTTTTTTTCAATTTAGTGCATGTTGAAAAGAATATATTGTATTCGTAATCATACGAATAATATACAACTCATGTTTTCAACTCTCACAGTATAACTTCCCACGATTTATGTAACAAGCTCGACCGTTTATTATGCACTTCCTAACCACTCGTATTTCATCTCGCTTTCGATGTTCGCACAGATCCATTGTAATTAGCGGAAGCGAAAGAAGGAAAAGAAGCAGATAATAGTAATCTAGGCAATTTAATCATGCACTTCACCTATTAATCGAATTTGTATTTTCAAAAGCACCGTTTCGAAACAGACAGCATTGATTGCGTTGCAACAATGGTTGCAAAATTCTAAATGTTATCCTATCTGCACGTGACCGCATATAACAAGTTCCGGCTGAGCGATTCCAGTACAGAAATTCTGAACACGCAATAATTTAACCATAGCTTTGTGGTGAATTGTTCAAGCGATGCGGAATCATTGTGAATTATCTCACCTGATATCCACGCACAGAATTTCTTGATATCCATTTATCGTTTTACAATGTGGTAATTTCTGTTGCATTTCCCATGCATCACACCAGCAGTGAGTATTATATGATCCAGATTTTATGCATTCGCGAACGTTGTGTTAATTAATCTGTAGATTTGCACTGCACGAAATGGAATGTTGCTCTGCCCACGTGAATTTCCTGTAGTTCTTTTGAAGTATTTAAAAATGTCAGCTTCATGTTCCAGAAGAATGGAAAATCGCCAGAATTAATCCGACATAGAAAAAAAGAGACAGACATGACTGTGCTAATTATAGGAGAATAAGTATACCAAATACAGGTTACAATAAACAATACACTATTACACGAAGGCCATGACCTACAGAATTGCTGACATACTTAGAGTTCACATGGGTCATATTCTTTCACATCATAATGCCAATATGTCGATCTTCATTGATGTAATTTTTTCATAACGTATAAAAATAATTTACAAGTCTGATTCTCTGGTCTGTAGTTTTCCGAGTACAGCTGTGTATTAGATATTAAGAACTACAAAACTTAAGAATGTTTGGTGACATTATTACCATTAAAAATGAAATATTATTATAGTTAATGCAACACATAATGGTATACTGATGATATGAAAGTGAAATCTTTTGGGGCCTTAAGTAAGTAGACGCATAGAAAGAAGATTTTATATTAGATCTTCATTTCTATAATATTCTGAGTAACGGCTATATATATATATATATATATATATATATATATATATATATATATATTACTGAAAACTATAAAACTTACGTAACAGCATGGTCGATCGACGGATGTTGCGTCAACATTTGTTGAGACTATAAATTATGAATGCCTATAAACATCGACATCAACGTGAAGTTTCGATTTTATGCACGAGAACGTATAATCTCATAAACTTCTTTCCATCTGACTGTAGATAATTATTTGAAGAGAAGTAATATAATGATAACGAGATACTAAGTTTATTGTTATGAACTTAACACTACTTGTATTAAACTTGTAGGATATGTGGAAATCAAACCACAGTATGGAGAACATATCTCTATACTGTGATCAAACAGTGGTTTTCTTCCTGCTCACAAGGAAGTAATGCCATTGTTTAAAACTTCTGTCGTACGTAATTTTGACGTATAATGGATAAACAATCGATCCTCACTACTTTTCCCGCCAAGAGAGCACCTCCTTCTTCTAGCTATGCCTCCGTCTTTCAGTTGCTGACTATAGTAGTCGTGACAGCAGGTTGCAACTTACACGCTTGGCCAACTTATGAGATATAATTATTTGGAAGTGTACGTCAGATTTACGTATCAATAATATTAATAGAAAATTTTCTGTTAGTGCAGTTTATTTATTCCCTTAAGTGTGTTTTATCTAACAAAGTAACACTGGATGAAAAGTTACGTGGTGATCGACACTACTCTGCAGATCATAGATGAAAGTTCAGATGATGATGCTGATGATGACGCTGAAGGCAATGTAGAGATAGAATATGAAACTTGTGACAATGCCAAGGATCTAAGATACAGTAGGAGAGATTGAGAATCACGTAGAAAGCAAGCAATGGAGAAAGAAGGCAAAAACAAGAAAACAGGAAGAAAAGAAAAGGAAAGGAAAAGGAGAAGAGAAGAGAAGAGAAGAGAAGAGAAGAGAAGAGAAGAGAAGAGAAGAGAAGAGAAGAGAAGAGAAGAGAAGAGAAGAGAAGAGAAGAGAAGAGGGCAGAGGGCACGAGGGGGAGAGGAGGAGAGAGGAGAGGATATTTTCATAACTCTAACCTACAATCCACAATAACCTGAAATAGCTATTGCTTCACTCTCACATGTAAAACCGACTGATTGTTCTGACATTGTTACTTACGTTTTCGCAATGGAACTCAAGAACTGAAGATGTATAGGTTAAATAAAAATATTTAGCATGAAGAAAACCATTCAGAGGTGTAGGCGTATGTTTCATTATTATGGAAGCAAATAACTTTCAGAATGTCTGGTATTCTTCATTGGAAATACATTTGAAAAAAAAAATTAATTTGTACTTCTAATGAACTTAGCAGCATTTGCTGCACAAGCCACTAGTATTCAGTTTAATTGAAAAACTCATAGAATATAGGAATAAATTGAAGCAACACGTTGAAAGAATGACTCAAGACCGTATTCCTAAATTAATATTCGACTACAGATCAATTGGTAAACGAAACATAGGTAGACCCAGAAAAAGATGGCTTCAACAATTTTAAAATGTATATGCTGTACTTCATGAGACAGGAACGAGGCAAACAAGGCTTAAACCATGTGGCTGATGATGATGATGATGATGATGATGATGATGATGATGATGATGATGATGATGATGATGATGATAAAAATGTCAGCCATTCTCGTGGTCGATAGCTGTCGTTCTGCCTTCCACCGTGGTGACCCGATTTCGATCCCAGTCTAGGTCAGGTGAAATTTGTCGTGGGCAAAGCAGATGTTCAGGAATTTTTCTCCCTCCACTCAGCGAGATACTCAGCCCGGCCTCCAAGAACAAATCAACAAAAATTGGCACGCAATATTGTACTTCATAAAGAGAGTAACATATTAGAAAGTGTTGTGTTACTGTATATTTAGCACAAATTTACACTGGGGTGCAAAAGAAATGCCATACGAAATTATATCGCTTTCCGACTACTTTAGCAAACATGGCGAGGTGAAAAGCTATTTTCCTGAGATTCGTTTCTTTTAAAATGTAAATATAACTTTTATAATAAGTTTACGTTGTTATTTAACATGAATTGATTTTCAATTATTCATATAGGCTGCTTTTATTTTACATTAGGCCTAGTAACTATACTACACGAAAATAATAAAACTGCAGTTTATATAGTACCGGTATTCCACAGCCTTCCTTATTATCCATGGGTGCTGTTATTGTTACACCGGTCAGTTACATTAATTCATATTGTATTAACAAAAAAATATCAATTTTATCATAACTATAAATATAAAATTTATAGTTTATTTATAGTTTATTCAAGACATACTCGTACTAGAACAAACTGAATGATGTGATGATAACAGAGCAATAGTAGAGTTTATATGCAATGCCTTCTGTGTATCTCTTTTTCTATTGTTTCTTAAGCACAGTCCTCGTAAAACGATGATATTTACAATCGATAGCGACTTAGACTCGGCATTTCTTTTGCAGCCCTCTGTACATAACCTCTTAAGAGGACACTTAATATGTGACTTTTAAAACTATCACAATTTTGATTCGAAATATTTTAAATTTAAACATTATAAACAGGCCTACAATACCATAATACAAAATTTGGTACCACTAGGGCTAATAAATTTTAAAGTTGAAAAAAAAATTATTAAAAAAAAAAAGAATAAATTATTTCTCTCAACTCACTAGGATTCAAAAGATGTATATGTATTTATTCACACTGTCAAAGAGTACATACCCTGTGGCAGTGGTAACTAATTAAACTCAATAACATGAATTAATAATAAATACAATTAATAATAAATTAATAACTTAATACTAATAATAGTATTATTATTATTAATTATAATTAATAATAATAATATGATGCAGATAACATCGAAACTAGTTAATTGGGTAAAATAACACCATGATTTAAAGTACGAACACAGTAAAATCGTTATTTGATTTGAATAACCTAATAGTTCATCAGTGATTAAAGGAGCAATGACAAATTTCGCAACTCTTTTGCAAACAATTATGCCATATTGAATAAAGATAACTAGGCTACATCATCCGAAAAATGAAAAATTTGTGAAAACGAGCTAAAGGTAATATATGCATATATTAATTTATTACATAAATATGTAATTTCTTTTGTGCGAGATCGTGCGTATTTGCTTGGTTTCCGCACAAAACCAACCCGCGGTTAGTCTAAAATTCCACATTCAGTATTCCCAACCGAACACACATAACAATTTCCCTCTTCTTACCGCTTAAGTGACATATTCAGTTTACTGCTTTAGGCTTTTAACATATTATTTTTAGAGACGTTCAATATAGTAATAATTATAAATTGGAAACTTACCACTGCAATTTCACCTAAATTGCACTGTTAATTATTGTTTTTAAATATTTGCAAAAATTAAGTAAACTCTACAACTCCACTAAAGTTACTGCATTTCGTGATGCATGTAACATTAAGGAAGCCGTTTGTTTTAAGTTCGCATTTATAGACTGGGGGGGGGGGAAGACAGACGTATATCACAGCCTGCTGCAGTATAGTAAACACAGAAAACATTTTATAGGAACAATGTTGAAGATAGATATTTTTATTTTCCAAAGTTACCGTCATTGAACAGAAACCAAGATGGACATTTCATTGCAACTAATAAGAAATTCCTCTTTCAGGTATGTAATAAACGATCTTCGCACAAAATAATGTACGATACACGAGCGGTATGTTTTCTTTCAATTCTCGGAAATTAAAAAAGCTGAACTACGTTTCGCTTTTTCAAACTTTTCCTGAACAGGAAAACTTCAACATACCGCTCTTGTAACGCATATTACTATGTCCTATCGTGTGTTGACGAATTGCGATGCTTCAATATTTTACTTTGTCATAAATTATTAAGAACGGACATACACAATTGTTAGGAATAAAACATTCACAATGATGAATTCTTAAATTTATACTGTTATACCTATGTCGTAATTTTAATTGACGTAATCCAGTAACTGCCAAAGAGAATTATGAAGTTACTTTATTTAATTACGGTATCTCTATTCAAGTGAATTCTCTATTCATGCATTTTCCAATTAGTCCAGGATAAAGAGACCTGATCAAAACGAAGAATATTTTCTTCACGGACATTGAAACAAAAGAAATCCGCGTCTCAGTGCGAACAGAAAAATGCACTTTACCTTAACGAACCCTGTCTCTGCTCCATACAAGTCATTTGTTTTACCGAAAGAACATCTCTGTTATACCTACAGTGGAACCCACTCTTTTTCATCCCTTTTGACTGGCTTTCTGTTACTTTGAAAATAAAAAAAAAATCCTTCCCTCTCTTACGGCCCCCTCGGTATCCAACCCCCATTGGGAACTTGCAACAAGAGAAGGCGTGGAGGGGAGAAATAAGAGGAAGGAAGACTCGGTGGAATTTCTTCACCTCTCTGTAGACAATTAACTCTCGTTCCAGCTTTCAGGAACCCCCTCTTCTTCCACTAGTCACGTGACTTGGACAAACAATGCTGCAAGTAGTTGCAAGGAGTTTCAATGAAGCAGGGGGCCGCTATTGGATGCTGCCTGGACATGGCTAGAATAGTTAACATGCGCACCCCTCGCCCAGAGGAGCCCATCAGAGCAGCGATGTGGTCATTGGGATGCTGTAACCACCACGGCCTCCTTTCCCCTCTTCTTTTTCTTCTTATTCTTCGATTTCTTCGTCTCCCCTTCCTTTTCTTCCTGTTTTTTTTTTCTGGGTAAACAAAACGGAACCGTAATCAATAAGAACCAATACTACTGTTACTCCAGAGTTTTTCCTTCCCCCTCCCCCCACTGCAGTCTAGAACAACACATGGTGCATTACTGGATACTAGAGGAGAGGGGGGCGATAAAGAGGTCTTGAGAGGAGGAGATTCTTCTTCTGAGTCAATGTTTTGCTGCTAAAGTTGTAGAAGTTTTCAGTCTGTCTCTAATTCATGCCGTGAACTTCAAGTGAAGACTTTTCATATACAGGGACATCATTTTATTTTTACTAACATTTCTAATATTAACCTGGCTATACCTTTGGATCAAAGATTAAGAACTGGAAACACCGTTTGCTACCCCCTTCCACGACTGGAGTTCGATGATACTGGCGTAAAATACAAACAAATCACTTTACTAGGTATAGGAGGGAAGGAAAGTAGTTCATCCATTTACGTAAACTAGGAAATATCGCGATTTTCAGTTTCATAATTTTCATTAGGTTTTTGTTTAATAAAAATACAGTACAGTATTAACAATAAGTGTTTTTACTCACGAACTGAGCTTTCCATGTGGACGTATTCATTATGCAGTGTATATTATACTGTCTACAGCACATTAGCGTACAATATAGAGAATGAAGTTAAATTGGAAAATAATCATAATATGGATAGGCCTATTTAAACACATTTTTGAAAATGGTGGCCGTTCATTTCCACACAGGCTTCAGTTCTAATGTGCATATTATCGCACTATAGACTATTGTACGTAATTCCAATTACCAGTTTCGTCCTTCGTACTAGTAACTCATGTTGAAATAATTCTGTACCTACTCTATAAAAGAGTACCTTACATACTGTAAATTCAATCTTCACTTCTGCCCGACCCGCACAAATAAAATTACTCAGACATGCTATCTACTGTCCGTCCAAGTGGTTACGTTGCAGCGTCGTAGAAAGGGGGAGAGGAAATCACGTGACACTTAATTACTTAACGAGGCCCTTTTATTTAAGTTATTTTAAACAATTGTATGGGTATAATATTACGTAGACGTCCAATTCCTAACAGAAATTAATGTTCTCAGAAAAGACTAAGACAGCCCAGCCACTAGTATTTACAGAGAGGCGAATAGAAGCAGGTGCGGGAAACCGGGATGCTACGTAGGCAAATGGAAAATGATACAATATTGAAAGCTCTTTCGTCACTGGAAAACGCGAACATATTTTTGGAACGTACTGTTTACTGTGACTGTAAAGCTACTATGACTGTATATACTGTATTGGATCTGTGTGGAGGACTTCATTAGTAGAAGGGGTGGGAGTGAAGTACATTCAAAAACTCAGGTACAATAAAAATTGAAGTAAAAATAAAATGATGTCCCTGTAGATCGTTAGTGCTCCTCAAAGGATATTTTAGTCACCATCAGATCCATCGCTTAACATGGATTTAAGTTTTAGAAATATGATTCTAAAATGTATGTTTTTGAAAAAAAAACATAAAATTACTTAGTCACACGTTAAAAAGTGCTAAAATTAAAAAAAAAAAAGTATATACCTTCGACAGACGGCCCGTTTCGACGTGATGTTACGTCTTCATCAGTGTCTCTTGAACTACTGGTGATCTTGAATTCTACGATGTGCATTTGTCGGTTGTAGGGGTGGGGGTGTGTTGCTCTTATGGTGGGGGCTGGTTGTTTGTGTGTTATGACCAGGCTTCGAGACTTTGGACCCGATACAATAAGTTTACTGTGCATGCACTATAGGTTGTTGACTCGCTGCAGGTAGTGAAAGGAAGAGATGTGTTGAGGTAACAACGTTGCTATTTAGAGTAGAGTACGGTAGTATGGGGAAACACACATATGTACATTCTGAAAGTAAATATACATTACACAATGACAATGTCAAAAGAATGTGAAAAGCATTTATTCTCCTGTTTTTTATAAGCATTTGTGTTTAATTATACACAGTGTTAATGCTGGAAATAAACATGTAGCAATTTTAATTTTTTCATTTATCCTATTGGTCGTCTTTAGGAAGTGCAGTTACAGTACCGAATTGCAATGTACTACAAGATACATTCTCAGTGTCTCAAACGTAAATATTTTTCGGTTATCTGCCAAAGTCTGTACTGTAGAAAGCTGCGCTCTACGTCGCATGACGTGATAGGAGCAAAACTTAAAAACCTAACATCATTGCAGTCTCTAAGAGACAGTCCTTTATTCTCGGGTGACTCTATGTCCACTAATTTTCTGTTTATGTTACGCAATGTTCCATATCCGTTATTTTTACATAAAATTGATTTCCACTTCTGTTTTACACGTTCAGTAACCGGTGTACGTGATGTCTCATTAATTCTCTGCATCATTTTCTAAATTAATTTGAGGGCTTCCGGCATCTCTTGCTCTGAATTTTCTAACCGTGTAATAGTTTCAGACACAGTTTGTATGAAAACCAAATTATTCCTCAGAATCTTCAAATCCTGACCGTTTTCCTTTGCGTATTTGTTGGCATTCATTCTACAGTACCCCCACCCACTGTAAGCTTTACCACTATACTCAGTACGCCGTTATGCGGATTTCCCACTGAACTGCTCTATCGGGTCCTAAGTCTCGAAGCCTGGTTATGACGTATCATGACGTCGAATAATGTGTGGGTATTGAACTGTAATTGTGTATTAAGTATATGTTGTGGGTATGTTATTGTATGTTTGTGTATTTCGTATTGTTACAAGATGTTTAACTGTGAACTTTGTGGTGTGATGTGTAAAATTTCCATATCTGTTTCTATATTATTGTAGTCATGATTATTGTTGATAATGCAGTCTGCATAATTTGATGTGATGTAGGGTTTGGTTATAGCTACATAGGACAGACAGGAAGATCCTTTCACACAAGATATAATGAACATATTAAAGCTATAACCAAACCCTACATCACATCAAATTATGCAGACCACATTATCAACAATAATCATGACTACAATAATATAGAAACAGATATGGAAATTTTACACATCACATCAAGAAGTTCACAGTTAAACATCTTAGAACAATACGAAATATATAAACATTCATTAACATATGAATAATTTCAAGGAAAAATTGTTCCGGGGCCGGGTATCGATCCCGGGACCCTTCGCTTAGCGCGCGAACGCTCTTCCGACTGAGCTACCCCAGGAACTATACACGATACCGTCACAATTTTTTTCCTTTGTATCCACACGACTCAAATGAGCTGACAAGACTCCAGAACTCAACTATGCACACAAATACTTGTGTGACTTAAATTGTGGCTTTCTGTTAACGTACCTCCAGTAATACAACAACATACTCACAACATATACTTAATACACAATTACAGTTCAATACCCACACATTATTCGACGTCATGATACGTCATAACACACAAACAACCAGCCCCCACCATAAGAGGAACATACCCCCACCCCTACAACCGACAAATGCACATCGCAGAATTCAAGATCACCAGTAGTTCAAGAGACAATGATGAAGACGTAACATCACGCCGAAACGGGCCGTCTGTCGAAGGTATATACCTTTTTTAAAATTGTAACACTTTTTAACGTATGAGTAAGTAATTTTATGTTTTTATCAAACAAAGTGTTAACGTGAACTTTAATTAATGTATGTTTTTGGTTTTGACACAGTCCTTGGTTTATGATTTAGTCCATATTAGAGGTGGGATGTGACAGTGTTTCGTCGTCACAGTTCCGAACTATGATAGTTCCGGAAAAAAGAAAAGGCTGGACTTCGTCTCGTCTTCGCTAACTTTCCCTCGATTCTATTATAATGCACTTACCACGCTGGTATCGCAATATACTATTTTCACTCACCAATATGTTTATTACGTTTGTTTTAACGTCAAATATTGGACAACTTTTAAAAACTGTTCTGTAGATTTCAGATTAGAATCTTGTTGGAAGGAAAATGTATATCGTGCACTTACAGGTAATTTTTTAAAGATGTATTTGAAACTAATTTCGTGAAGCAACATTCTAATGATTGTTGCACATAAGGTTTAACGAAACGTAATTCCAAAGCAAAACAAGATTTATACTGCTGCACAATCCCTGTATGTTTCATGCCTTGCTTCAATAGGATTACAGGATAACACTGGAGGTGTTTGGCAAAAACAACAGAACGGGGTGTCTTTTGTCGGGCTGTTTAACAGGATTAAAGACGAGCCGTTTATATTCAGCTTATAGAACATAGATGTTATTAAACTGAAAGATAAAGGTATAGATGATGATGATGATGATGATGATGATGTATATTCCAAATCAGTATCTTTTTCTACATTTATCCATTTACCACATTTTAAATCCGTTAGCTTTTAACCTGTTTTCATTCATTTACCACATTTCAGATCCACAGAACCTGGTGATTTCTTTCTTACAGAATATATCTAATGTTTCCGTCATTAGAGAATTTCTTCAGCTAAAAGACTGTAATTTTGAGGTCCATTACATCTCATTTCTTATACTAATGTTCTCTCTCATATATCATATATTTCTCACATCTTGTAGGCCTGTTAATATTTCAACTCCTACATATTTGTTGCTCATAAGTTTCTGTTACTACAGTTTTCTGTACTTGTTGATTTTGTGTATTACCTTACTTACTTACAAATGGCTTTTAGAGAACCCGCAGATTTATTGCCGCACTCACATAAGCCCGCCATCGGTCCCAATCCTGTGCAAAATTAAATCCAGTCCTTACAATCATATCGCACCTTCCTCAAATTAATTTTAATATTATCCTGTCATCTACGTTTCGGTCTCCCCAAACGCCGTTTTCCCTCTGGCCTCCCAACTAACACTCTATATGCATTTCTGGATTCGCCCATACGTGCTACATGCTCTGCCCATCTCAAACGTCTAGATTTAATATTCCTAATTATGTCAGGTGAAGAATACAATGCGTCCAGTTCTGCGTTGTGTAACTTTCTCCATTCCCCTGTAATTTTATGCCTCTTAGCCCCAAATATTTTCCTAAGCGCCTTATTCTCGAACACCCTTAACCTCTGTTCCTCTTTCAAAGTGAGAGTCCAAGTTTCACAACCATACAGAACAACCGGTAATATAACTACTTTATAAATTCTAACTTTCAATTTTTTTGAAAGCAGACTGGATGACGAAAACTTCTCAACCGAATAATAACAGGCATTTCCCATATTTATTCTGCGTTCAGCGTATAGGGCCCATATATTTATTATTATTATTATTATTATTATATTAAATAAATATAAATAAATAAATAAATTATTATTACTATCACTACTACTACTATTACTACTAGTACTACTGCTACTAGTACTACTACTACTACTACTACTACTGCTACTACTACTACTACTACTGCTATTACTACTACTACTACTAGCAGTACCAGTAGCAGCAGCAGAAATAGAAGTAACACTTTTTACAGATGCACCACACGACTGAGGAACTCAAATAGGCTATATCACCACAATTCAAACACCGTGAAGAAATTAGTCTTAACTGATTACTTATTTACATTATATTGAATTAATTAGTTATACCTAAAAATTTCATTATAGTCGAAGCAATTACAGATAAAATACATTTTCAACACTCAATTCAATATTATTTTATTGTAAGAGTCTGCATCCGGTTTACATGAAATTATACCATTTCTGTGTTGTGTACGTCGGTGAATGTGTCGTAAATATCCTTGCCTGCTACCCACACATACATCAGTATAACTGCGGGGTAGATGGGTTTGTTATGGACGAACTGTGCAAATAAGCATTTCAATTAATATAACCAAATATAATATACTAAACTGGCTAGTTTGTATAAAACAACCATCCCATACGTGTTGTAAGCATTTCATTGTTCTATCACACAGCTCTTATTTTCTATTTAATGAAGTGTACTATTATAAATAAATAAGTTCTGAACATATACAGAATAAAAGGGTATTTCGAGATAGCTCCATTAGGTTAAAATATGAAACAAACTTATAGGCCTACTGATATGAATGGAAGTCACTAAATTCAGAAGTCACTCAGCATACTTCAAATTCAAAAGTTTCTTTTGTTTTCACTTACTAATCACAACTTAGTTCCGTAGCTTTTAATTTTTCCTTTTGTTCACTCATCACAACTTAGATCCATAGTCTTTCTTCTGTTTTTACTCATCACAGCTTACTTCCAAAGTTTTGCCTCTATGTATACTCACCACAACTTAAATTCATAGTTATTTCATAGTCATTCTTGTGTTTCGGTCATCACAACTTAGTCCCTTAGTTTATCTCTTGTTTTCACTCACAACTTAAATGTATAGATTTCTTCTGTTTTCATTCAATAGCCACAATCTAGGTCCATAGTTTTTTTCTGACTTCATTCACTCACAACTTAGATACATAGATTTTCTCATGTATCCATTCACTCGCCACAACATACATGCATACATATGTACATACATACATGCATGCATACATGCATGCATACATGCATGCATGCATACATACATACATACATACATACATACATACATACATACATACATACATACATACATACATACATACATAGGGTTGCTTCTGTTTTCATCTATCACAACTTAATACTGTAGTTTTTCTTCTGCCTTCGCTCACTTAGACTAATAGTTTTTTCCTTCTGTTTTTACTCACTAACAACTTAGATCTATAGTTTTTTCTTCTGTTTTCACTCACTAACAACTTAGATCTATAGTTTTTTCTTCTGTCTTTACTCACTCACAACTTAGAACTATAGTTTTTTCCTTCTGTTTTTACTCACTCACAACTTAGATCTATAGTTTTTTTCTTCTGTTTTTACTCACTCACAACTTAGATCTATAGTTTTTTCTTCTGTTTTACTCACTCACAACTTAGATCTATAGTTTTTTCTTATGTTTTACTCACTCACAACTTAGATCTATAGTTTTTTTCTTCTGTTTTCACTCACTCACAACTTAGATCTATAGTTTTTTCTTCTGTTTTCACTCACTCACAACTTAGATCTATAGTTTTTTCCTTCTGCTTTTACTCACTCACAACTTAGATCTATAGTTTTTTTCTTCTGATTTCACTCACTCACAACTTAGATCTATAGTTTTTTCTTCTCTTTTTACTCACAACTTAGATCTATAGTTTTTCTTCTGTTTTTACTCACTCACAACTTAGATCTATAGTTTTTTCTTTTGTTTTTACTCACAACTTAGATCTATAGTTTTTTTCTTCTGTTTTTACTCACTCACAACTTAGATTTATAGTTTTTTTCTTCTGTTGTTACTCATTCACAACTTAGATCTATAGTTTTGTTCTGTTTTCATTCACTCATCACAACATCACAACGTAATTTTAATACTTTTTGTGTGATTTCAGATTCATAAAGTATTTCGTCTGTTCTTACTCATTTACCACTTTTCACAACCACGGAATTTGCATTTTGTTTTCAGAGTCGTTTTCAGTATGTTTTCGATCATCATGCTAGCCTAAGGATCCGGTTCAAACAGAGTCGAGGATGAAAGGTTTCAAAGGACGATAACATTTATAGCATGGTTTTGCCCATGGAAGAGGTAAAGCTTTGAGTTCCGCGTTATAGATTCAGAATACGTGAAAGAACTTTGCCCAAGATAGAAAGCTTCGGACAAAATTCTTCGGGCATTTTTTTATTTCCGAGCATGGGTTGCCTGACAATCCTCTATTACTCCTTAAGTTTATGAAATGTCATTCTGAAACACCCTGTAATTTAATACATGCAGTAGACTCATTTTAAGTGGTAAAGTTAAATTGCTGTGTGATAATATATACTCAGAAATATACCCGATATAATAGTATTAGGTAATCGGTAATTAAATTGCTATCAAACTCTGCTTTCAAAACAAGACATAATAACAACAGTTTGTGTGTTGTTCCATGAGGTCAACAGAATATGTGAGACAATTACAGAGACAAAGAGGGAAGAATAGAAAGGGACACAAGTAAGTACGTTCCTTCGTCCTTATTAATAGGCAGGGACCAAGATTTATCTTAACCACAGCACGAGCGTGCAGTCTGCAAAGTGTAGAGAGAGTGGAACAAGGAGGGTAGAGAAGGAGACAGACTTTCACTCTAAATTCTTCCTCCCTTGAATACATACTTAATCCTGGAGGCTATTGAGGAAGTCGTCTTTGCTTCCCTGCTAGTATATATAGATCGCATGCAAGACCCCCCCTTCCTCAAATTAGTGCATGAATAATAGAAGCTATTTTACAGTACAGTCATCCGTCCCGCCATGAAAGTTGCATGATAGTGCTGGGGTGGAAGGATAAGAAGACAAGGGGCCGGAGGGGGTAAGAAAATACGTGTCCGGGTCGCTTTACGAACAACCAAGAACAGGGGGATGTTACCGCAACTTATAACACAGAGTGTCTTAAATAGCAGTGACCTCAAATGTGAGACGAGGCAAGTTTAACATTTCATCACGCCAAGGTTTAAAATTGCTCATATACGACTGCGTGAATTTTTAAACTGTCAATGCGGTATTTTACTTTCAAAATGGTAGATGCGGACGCTACCTTTGCCTTTAGTTTATAGTTCTAACCCTCCGTTGAAGAGACTGCAAGGTCTGTAGGACCTTCAAGGAGATACGGCAAAGATGGATCAGTGGTTGAAATACAACGAAAAGCGTGATTAAGGAAATTAATAGAAAATAAACTAAAGCAAAACTAGATGTATTTGTCTTGGCGGTAATACAGAAGATCAACAATTACAGAACACTACAGCTAGTAACAATCTTATGGTCAAGAAATATGTAGGAGTTGAAGTATCAGTACAAGATATGAGAAATAATATTAGCATACAAACTGGAATGAAAACTATTTAGTATTTATTTATTTAACCTGGTAGAGATAAGGCCGTCAGGCCTTCTCTGCCCCTCTACCAGGAGATTCCAACTATAATATGAACAATACAATTACAATTAGTATTAAATTTATAATTACAATTAGAAATAACGTTACAATTAGTATTAAATTTACAATTACAATTACAATAAAATCAAAGTACAAAAAGATTACCTGAATAATTAAAGCTAGATAATTTATCATAGAGAAACAAAGAATATTTCATATTTACTGAATTACAAGTTAAATCTAAAATAACAAAATTTTATAGTGATGAAATTACTGAATATTGAAATATTTTGTGATAGATTAAAGAAACTATTTACAAGAAATCAATTACTGACCAAGTGCCTACTAAGTTATCGTTTGAATTCAATTTTACTTCGATAGTCCCTGATGCTAGCAGGTAGCGAATTCCAGAGTCTTGGCAGGGCTATTGTGAAAGAAGATGAGTATGAGGAGGTGCGATGGCATGGTATTGTTAGTATTGTTTCATGACGAGAGCGTGTGTTCAGATTGTGGTGGGAAGAAAGGTAAGTGAAGCGAGACGACAGGTACGAAGGAATAGAAGAGTTCAAGATTTCGAAGAGAAGGAGAAGTGAATGTAAATTTCTATTCTTATCTAGTTTAAGCCAACCTATTGCTTCCAGGGATGGGGTAATATGATCATATTTACGAACATTGCTTACAAAACATACACACAAATTATGAGCACGTTGAAGTTTCATTTTGTTGTCGCTGGTGAGGTCAGTCAGTAAAATGTCCGCATAGTCGAAATAGGGAAATACAAGCGTCTGCACAAGGGACTTTTTTAAGCAAGAGGGGAGATGAACATTTATCCTTTTTAGCACATGGATAAGATAATATACTTTTCTGCAGGTTTCTGTGATTAACTACGTATCTAAGTTGTGATGAGTGAACACAAGAAAAACTAACTTGTGAATAAATGAAGACAGAAGAAAACTATGGATCTAAATCCTGATGATTTAGTGCTAACAGAAGAAATGTATAGATTTAAGTTGTGAGTGAAGATAGAACAATAACTATGGAACTAATTTGTGATTACTGAAAACAGAAGTCATTATGAAATAACTATGATTTAAGAATTACAGTCTTTCAGTTCAAGGGATTTTCTAATACGAGAGACATTAAATAATATTGTGTGTATTAAAAAAACACCATATTTTGTGGATGTGAAATGTGGTAAGCGAATGGAATCAGATTAAAAGCCAACGGATTTAAAATGTTGTAAGTAGATAAAAGTAGAAAAACTATTGATTTGAAAAGTAGTGGTGGCGGTGGTGGTGGTGGTGGTGGTGGTGGTGGTGGTGGTGGTGGTGGTGGTGGTAGCAGCATCAAGCAGTAGTGATAGTAGTAGTAGTAGTAGTATTTTATTCAATTACGTTCTCAACGGTAGAGTCTATTCAGCATCGAAGTTCAAGCTGCACAAAAAATGGCTTAAAAGTATGCTAATTACGAATTTTAAGACGAAAGACTCAATTCAGGTGTGAGAAACTTTATTACCTTTCATTTTCACAACAAATGTTCCAAGTGACGATCCACACCTTCATTACATAAGTGATTAGCAATAACATGACCTCATATTTCTAGGGCTGTACTGCCGCCATTTTTCATTTCTGACCGTGGATTATCTAACAAAAATTATCCCCAATAGGATCCTCTATTACTCCTTAAATTTATGAAAAGTCATTCTGAAATACTCTGTGTAAAAATGGCTTATGTGATTGTTCATGTTTATGAACTTAATTAATCACCCTTAAAATTCATCGTCTTCCGCCAAGTTTAACATTTAACATTTATTTAAGTTGAATAAAATACTACTACTACTACTACTACTACTACTACTACTACTACTACTACTACTACTACTACTACTACTACTACTACTACTACTACTAATACTAGTACTAGTACTACCACCACCACCATCACTACCACTACTACTTTTCAAATCAGTAGTTTTTCTACTATCTAGCTAGTGAGTACAAATTAAAATTATAGAACAAAAATGTTTCTAGCCACTACCGTAAGAGCCAGGCTCGTGTACGGTGTGGTCTTAGCCAATAATATAACATCAAATTTACAAGGACAGTTTACTAAATACAGTAAGTAACTTAATTCAAACCGATAAATAACACACAAGAGCAAAAAACAGAAGAAAGATAAAAAGAGAGGAAAATACACATTTAATATAAATTGACAATCCGACAGAAGCCAGTGACATTCAATAAAAGAAACATAAATAAAGTGGACAGAAATAAAAGGTAAAAAAAATACATTTGTTAATATTATATATCATGAATAATTTTATAATTTTTTTTAAGCTTCAATTTTAAAATATTTCAAATTTGGAAAATGGTTTGTAATTTTATTATAAAGTCTTGGGCCATGTTTAAGAGCTGCACTTGTAGACATTTATGCTCAATTAATGGGAGAGTAGACTTTTGTCTTAGAGTACGATATTCATGTCGATTAGATTTGTGTTTTATTTGACTTGTGTGGTAGTAAGTTAGTAAACTATATTTATAAATTTCTTCAATAGTTAATACTTTAAAATCCGTATAAATTAAATTTGTTAGGTAATCCATATTTTTAGTCAGACAATTTTTTATTAATCTTCTGTGTAATAAAATTAATGAAGTACAGATGATGATACTCCACCCCAATGAACCCAGAACTTCAGCTTCTACGACCAGAACAGTCTTGACGTGATTCTGATATATAAAGCCGAAAGTATTACTTCTCATTACACGTGGATGGAAATACTTTTTCTCAGCGTTGATTACGTTAGGGCAAAGCTAGCTTAATGCAAGTACAAGAAAAATGTAATGTTTGCCTTAACAATCTGACTACGTGTGTAATAAAAACAAAAACGCTTTAGAGCGGAAAGTCTCGACTGACGTATAAATGTATTCCTTGGGATTTTCAGCTGGTACATCGCCTTGATTCAAACAAGGCCGTCGTTAAACCGAAGAGGCTTCTTAAAGAAAAAGGAACGCAGAGAGGATGAGAAAGGGATTTCGGTTCCCTGCACAAGGTGCTACGCCACTATTATCCCGGAAAGATTGAAGGAAATGAGGAGAAGGAATCAGTTGAGGTGGGACTCAAAACTGCGTATTTCGGGAAACGAAATATATTTCAAGTGTTCGACTACAGGCCAGGCAGTTCTATCGCATTTAGAATACAGTTAAGGAGAGAATTCTATCTTGACTCCTGGCAATATCCTCAGCGCTGGGTTAGGTCGTTTCTTCTAATAGACCCTGACTTTGCGTGTTGTGGAGGGATTTTCAGGCTGATGTTTTCCCGAAACTTTCCCTCCTCTGGTTAGCTCACATAACCCCGTTCATATCCGTTTCCAGCAGACGCGTTTGCAGTATATAGTTTGATTCAACGGTGCTTAGGGAACCTATTCTTGAGGTCTTTTCCAGTAAAAGAAGTTCTTATCTATATAGGTCAGATACTCAATAATTGTGAGTCTGTAACAATCCCAGTTTAAAGGAAGGAAGTGATGATAACTCTGTTAACTGTGAAATGGGAACGTACCAATATTTTGAGAAATGCTCGCAAAATTATTTGATTAAATCATAACTTTAAGATTCAGAAGCCACCGACATAGCTCGATCGGTTAAGGCGTTTGCCTGCCGATTCGGAGTTGCGCTCGGGCGCGGGTTCGATTCCCGCTTGGGCTAATTACCTGGTTGGGTTTTTTCCGATGTTTTCTCCAACCGTAAGGAAAATGTCAGGTAATCTATGGCGAATCCTCTGCCTCATCTCGTCAAATATCATCTCGCTATCACCAATTCCATCGACGCTAAATAACCTCGTAGTTGATACAACGCCGTTAAATAACCAAGTAAAAGAAAAAAATATTCAGAATGCTGAAAGTTCCTCTTTTAATTACTCATGTAATATTTAAATATCAAGCTTATTCAATTTTATATACCTCCAGCGAGATCTAGAAGAAATTTGCTACTTAATATCCATCATCATCATCATCATCATCATCATCATCATCATCATTTCAAGTAGGTTCAACTGAGTCGACCTGGTTGGCAAGTTGGTATAGCGCTGGCCTTCTATGCCCAAGGTTGCGGGTTTGATCCCGGGCCAGGTCGATGGCATTTAAGTGTGCTTAAATGCGATAGGCTCATGTCAGTAGATTTACTGGCATGTAAAAGAACTCCTGCGGGACAAAATTCCGGCACATCCGGCGACGCTGATATAACCTCTGCAGTTGCGAGCGTCGTTAAATAAAACATAATATTTTTTTTTTCAACGGTCTCCAACCATCTCTTGTGAGGTCTTCCAATAAGTCTTTTCCCTCGTGATGTGTAGTGAAGCATCTGTCTAGGTAGTCTGATATGCTCCATTTCTTACACATACTGAAGTCAGTCTTGTTATGCACCGCGGTTACAAATTATTGGAAAACTTCGGAAGGCTATATTTCCACCAATATTGAACATAAATACATGATCTTACCATCATTTGAAAGAAGGAAGTCTTATATTGACCTTAGTTGCACTCGATGTGAGCCCCACGTGTAATACGACAGACGTCCAGGCGGTGATCCCATTCTTGCCAAACCCTCTCAAGCATGTCTTGTGTGAAGTTCCTGATTGCTGTGTTAATGCGCCTTCTCAATTTGGCCAACGTCGCTGGAAGTTGAGATACATAAAAATTGTTCTTGACGAAGCCCCACAGACAGAAATCACACACTTTGAAATCCGGTGAACGGGGTGGTCATGTGCAGAAAGTGCTGTCTGCGTTTGTTGAACGAATAATCCATCGACTGATTTACCTAGCATTAGTACAATCTATATTACAGTATGGGGTTGTGCTTTTAGTACCTCCCTCATGCCAATGACTATGCTACAGAGAAGAATAATTAAAAATATGTTTTAATAAGCCTCTTGATTATCCCTCAGAACTGCTGTATTCTGAATTTAAAGTATTTAATATGCATCAAATTTATAACAATGTGTTATTGAATTTCGTGTATAGGGATCAGACAACATATGTGTGACAGAACCTAAATGTACCACAACTGTAGACAGCAACTTCGGTCCAAGGCTTTATAACAAGATAACAGCTAAATTACCAAACATTCAATTTACTAATGTTCCAGTCCACATCTGTGGAGTAACGGTCAGCGCGTCTGGCCGCGAAACCAGGTGGCCCGGGTTCGAATCCCGGTCGGGGCAAGTAACCTGGTTGAGGTTTATTTCGGGGTCGGGGTCGGGGTTTTCCCTCAACCCAATACGAGCAAATGCTGGGTAACTTTCGGACTCATTGCACCGGCATTATCACCTTCATTTCATTCAGACGCTAAATAATCTAAGATGTTGATAAAGCGTCATAAAATAACCTAGGTACAAGATAACAGCTAAATTACCAAGCATTCAATTTACTAATGTTCCAGTCCACATCTGTGGAGTAACGGTCAGCGCGTCTGGCCGCGAAACCAGGTGGCCCGGGTTCGAATCCCGGTCGGGGCAAGTAACCTGGTTGAGGTTTATTTCGGGGTCGGGGTCGGGGTTTTCCCTCAACCCAATACGAGCAAATGCTGGGTAACTTTCGGACTCATTGCACCGGCATTATCACCTTCATTTCATTCAGACGCTAAATAATCTAAGATGTTGATAAAGCGTCATAAAATAACCTAGGTACAAGATAACAGCTAAATTACCAAACATTCAATTTGCTAATGTTCCTTAATTTAAAAAATAAATTAAAATTATTGTTTAGGGAGAAAGTATAAAATATTGCAATATCTGTGTTTTTCTTTTTCTCTTTTTACTTTTTATTCTGTTAATAAAATGTCTTAAATTTTGTGGAATTCACCCTGAACACGAATAATGTATGTACTCTTTCTGGGGCGATGGAGTGATTTTTATATCTAAAAAATATATGTACCTTATTTTTTTGTTTTAGCAATAAATTATTATTATTATTATTATTATTATTATTATTATTATTCCAGTAACAGCCAATGTTATCACTAAAATTGGGTTGTACTAAAATACGAAGAAAGAGTAATGGAACGGAGAAAAATTCTCTCCGGCGCCGGGATTTGAACCCGGGTTTTCAGCTCTACGTGCTGACGCTTAATCCACTAAGCCACACCGGATTCCACCCCGGCGTCGGAAGAATCGTCTCAGTTTTAAGTTCAAACTCTTCGTGATTTAAGACGGCGCTTATTCCGTCGGATCCCGGCCAACTAGTCACTCATTACGAGTGCACCTCAGCACATGTGTGGACTTCGGTCCTAGGTTCATAGATATCTATGACATAGTGCAGAGGGTGGCCACTAGAGGGAACCCAAGAGTTGGAACTTAAAACTGAGACGATTCTTCCGACGCCGGGGTGGAATCCGGTGTGGCTTAGTGGATAAAGCGTCAGCACGTAGAGCTGAAAACCCGGGTTCAAATCCCGGCGCCGGAGAGAATTTTTCTCCGTTCCATTACTCTTTCTTCGTATAATGACGCAGAATATCTGCATGGAAATATCATATGTACTTCGGTACATTGAAATAATATATATTGTACTAAAATACTAATGTAATTTTCTTTCTTTCCAGGTAAGTCACAGCTGTGTTACACAAACTGTTCTTGTGAAATTATCATCCTTTTCACGTGAGTACAGAACTCCAATGAAGTATATTATGTTAAGACATAGCTGAAATTAAAGCAAAGTGGAATATATTTCAAGCAATACCACTGTGAATATTCATCAGACTCCGTTACTTGTAACAGATTACATGTATAGTGTCGTAACTTAGTTACTGATTTTTAACAAGCGTGTAGTCCTTCTGTTACACGGATTGTTTATGCAATATAAAGTTTCTCAATCTTTAGCGCATGTTATTCGCCTATAAGACGGCAACCCTTCCGTCACCGTAGCATTGCGTTAAGCCTGACTTCTGCAATTGAAGCTGTAATTTTGTATGATGGGCCCGAACGAACGAATGAAAGGGGACGAAGAAAGAATGAATGATGTTTAAAATGGCAGGCAGGGTAAGCATCCCATGCCTCCATTGGTTCCTCGACATGCAATTCGCTAACTTTAGATCGAGGTACCCAGCTATAAGCCGTTTGCCCTCTCATCTAACCGTAGTGTATTTCCCCTGTAAATGATATGAAAAATGTGCACGCTATCAGTTGAATTGTGAGTGAATGAATGAAGTGAAGCTGTAAGGAAGTCTGTTCACTATTTATTTTCTCTACTATAACATCTTATTTGAGAGCTCATAAAAATAAATGAACTAAGCAACTTCCTGTTTTGATACCGTAACTATCTACCGTGCACTGCGCAGAGTAGGATATTCCGGCATACTTTAAAGGCTTAAATTCTGTGATTTCTGTTATATGCTAAGGGAAATTTATTGACATCATAGTACTGTACAAAAAATCTTGTTTGCGGCGGTTAGATAATGGTTAACTATTCGAATTCACAGCATAGGAAATTGTTTAGAAATTAAAGAAAATTTGAAAATATGACGCCATGAAAAATTAAACTATAATGATTCAAATCAAAGTTTCCGAGGATAACAATTCGGTTCATGCAAAATGAATAACTGAAATAAATATTGAAACGAAGTCATCATATTCATTATTTGAGGTACGTGTAAATATACCTACAGAAAGTAAATAGAGTTTCCGATATCATTGCAGAAAAAAATGAATATAAATTCTCTATAGCAGCAATTACTAAACTTTGGGTCCTAGAGTTAAATCTTAATTTTCATTTAAAATATCATAATTATATATTTTTTGTTATTAATAAGCTATTTTCTGCAAACTTTACAAACTGAACTAGAGTTTGTAATAATTTGTGTAGTGAAAAATAAATAGCTGTATACATGAAATTACTTTCGTACTTCATACTAAGCAAAAATATGTAGTTAAACATTATCAGACCGACAAATGCACAGCATAATTATAAAGGTGTCCTCGAACACGCAGTGTTTAAGAACCACTGCACGTAAATACAGTTTTAAAAGACAGCGATTGTATCTGTTCAAGGTTAAGAAAATTAAACATCCTGTTAGTGTAATAGTGTTTCACCAACCATTTCAGGTAGTTTGGTTAGGTAATAACATGATGTTAGGAGTAATGTAACAGGAATCAAAGAAGCAGTGATTTTATGAAAGTTTACTGAATGTGCCTTTAGTTGGTGTAGTCATTTGTTTTAGCGGAGAATTGTATTTTTTTCAATTATGGAAGTATTGGAGACTAACATAATTACAACGGAAATCGAGAAAAAGAAAGTGTAAGGAGCAGCAATTTTACCTCATATGAGAAATATAATTATTTTAGCAGATCTAGCAATTATATGAATGTAATTGAACTTTCATGGAACTTTCATTAGGAAAAAAGAACAAGCATGGCTCTCTTTAACCCAATATTTTCAATCGCCATTTGGATGTGAAAACGCAAACTATGAAACAAATCAATGTTATGAAAATATTAAAAGAAATGCTAAGACGGGTCATGCACAAGATACGGTGGAACATTTGAAAACTGACCGTGGTACTTTCACTCTCAAAGTTGATATTTGTACGAAGATTCTTTCAATTATCCAGGATCAAATAGAACCAATACAAAATGAAAATAATTGTGAAGCTGAATACTACAATGGTAAGCGTTAACATTATTTTCATATCTTATATATCCAACATATCTTCACACGTCATTGGTCATAATTGCATGTCAACTGTTAAATCAGTGAAATAAAGAAATATCGTTTTGAAAATCTGCAGTTATATCTGAGTATTAATATGAACTGTCTTTACTGTGGATGAAGTGCTAATATTAATATGAATCATTTTAGTATTCATGAACATATCTATTCTGAATAATTAAAAATGCTGAAGCAGTGATTGAAGCTAATTGTTTTCACTGCAAACATATCTCGATATAATAATGTGGCTTGTAACATAAATGTTCTCTAGCAGCCATGATTCACGCTGTAATAGGACGTTAAGGATTTAACTGCGGGAGTATGCTATGTTAATTTAACAGTGGGTTTAACATAATGTTAGTAGTAACAACAGTTGATGAAACATCTCTTCCGTTAAGTTTGCTGTTAAACTGCCTTAACGACATGTTAAATATTTAACAAGGGTTGGTGAAACTGGGCCTAAATAAAATATTACTGAAATATAATGAAAGAAAATTCATAACAAGCAGATCTAGATTATTAAGAAAAGACAAAAACTAAACGAAGAAACATTACGTTAAAAATGATCGAATATTGTTATTGTTGCTTAGCAACTGTACAATCCAGAGGGCGGTAACAGAAACATACCAAAGCGTTTTATATCTTAATATATAAAATTGAATGTGGGTATGTATGTATGTGTGTATGTTCTCTATACAAATCTACACGCTTTGTCCGATATGTGTCAAAGTTTGCACATTTAACCTTCATAACCAGGAGAAGAACATAGGCTACATAAAAATTGTGCAAATGGAAGTTAAACTAATTAAAAATATAAAAAATAAAAATAAATACGGCCAAACATTCATGTGTAATTCTAAAATGCAATCTTCTACAGTCAATTGTTTATTATTATTGTCTGTCATATTCAACATCGACTCTCACGAGGCCTTGGAAATTATAACACGAAATAACATTGTTGATACACATCACGAAGGCTAAAACTAGATAATTCATACAATAAGTATCTTTACGCAGTCCAGGGCCGTATTGTGAATTCCTCGATGCAGTTTTGTAGATAGTGAGCAGACTGTGTTTTATCCAACTGAATTCTAGAATTCTTTCAAACTACAGGGATTGCTATCACATAATTTACTTAATACTGAATAACCAGAAGTACTATTGCGAAATATTGACCCACCAAAATTATGCACCAACAAGAATTGGTGTGAAGAACTCATGCGAAACGTAACAGAAGTGGCAATATTAACTGGAAAAACGAAAGGAGAAGATGATTTTATCTCACATATTGCTATGATACCATTTCGATTTTAAGCAACTGCAATTTCAGTGCAACTAGCATTTGTAATGGCCATATAAAAATGAAGCTGAAGGACAGTCGCTCAAAGTTGCAGACTTTGACTTAAAAACTGCGTGTTTTTCACATCCTCGACTATATTTTATACAAAGGAGTGGGAAGAAGAAAAATTACACATATCGAAAAGCAATTCAATGATATTTCTGTCATGTTGCTAACGTAATATGTGAATGTACATAAGGCGACTGAAAATAACACTATATTAATCCTAAAATATACGCCTTTAAAAATATTGTTGTTCACGTCCGAAAATATGTTACTGCGAAATTCTATCAGTATAATCACGTTGCAAATGTAGTATGTTATGCGTTGTGGGAATAACAATCTCTTAATTTCTAAAATACCGGTAGGCCTATACGTTTCTCAGAATATTAGTCTTTATGTTAAAAAATAACTTTTGATTTTTCTATTATTTTATTTGTATTTCTGGCGGTGTGGAAGAGAAGACCTAATGGTCTTAACTACACCAGAATAAATAAATAAAAATAAATAAATATATAAATTTAAAAAAACCGTTGGACATCGGGCACATGATGACATGTTTTCTTTTCGGTGCCTGATTTACAACTGTTTTAAATTTAGTTAACGTTGGCAGGCATTTCGATAAGGATTATTAAATAAATATATAATAAATTTTCAATCTTAAGACATATCAACTTGCAAATGTTTATTTGCTATTTAATAAATATATGAACGTTTTCGCCGTTTGGGGCATCTTCAGATATAACAAAAAACATATAATCTGGACCTATAATAGTAAATTATGCAAATAACAAAGAATAAAGAACAATGTATGTATGCAATGCATGAGATTCATGAGCTTTATGTAAAATATGACATAATACAGGATAATTATTGATATAATCTTTGGATTTTGAAATTGAATTGGACGGATATTTTATACATATAGCTCATGTTACAAATAAAATATACAATTATGATTAAAATTTGTCAATAATGTTAAAATTATAAAATTTATAATGATGACTGATAAAATAGATATTTTAAGAGTAATCATTAGCTGAGGATTGTCGTAGGATATAAGATAGTTTGCATAGCTGATGTTCGTTTGTTATGTATGTGTTTCATCTGAAAATTGAGATGGAGAAATGATAAGTGCAAAAATATATACGAGTTATTATATAGAGACACAGATAATTATGATTATAAGACTACTTACTGAAAAACGTTCGCTAATGAGCTAATGTTGTTTTATGTTGAAGATTCCTGTTACGTGTAATCAGATTTGTTGAGATATTTGAATGAATGCTCGTTGGTTATGGATGTCGTGGAGTATACGATGATTTCGTAATAGATAAATCATAAATTAGGTATGAATTTCAATCATTCACTGAAAGTTAAGTAGAGAAAATCAACATTATAATTCGTAGTAATTAGTAATAATTAGATGAGCTATAATACCAAATATATGTAAGTGATTTAAGGCAACGATAATAATTATTATAAGATTACTTACAGAGATCGTTGGCTTATGAAATGGATGTATATATTTTTGCACTTATTATCATTTCTCCATCTCAATTTTCAGATGAAACACATACATAACAAACGAACATCAGCTACGCAAACTATCTTATATCCTACGACAATCCTCAGCTAATGATTACTCTTAAAATATCTATTTTATCAATCATCATTATAAATTTTAAAATTTTAACATTATTGACAAATTTTAATCATAATTGTATATTTTATTTGTAACATGAGCTATATGTATAAAATATCCGTCCAATTCAATTTCAAAATCCAAAGATTATATCAATAATTATCCTGTATTATGTCATATTTTACATAAAGCTCATGAACCTCATGTATTGCATACATACATTGTTCTTTATTTTTTGCTATTTGCATAATTTACTATTATAGGTCCAGATTATATGTTTTTTGTTATATCTGAAGATGCCCCAAACGGCGAAAACGTTCATATATTTATTAAATAGCAAATAAATATTTGCAAGTTGATATGTCTTAAGATTGAAAATTTATTATATACTTATTTAATAATTCACCAGGCATATTGAAATACAAAAATGAATTGTAAATTTCGATAATGAGTTCATCAATTCATGTAAGTGACCTTAAGTAAAGATTCGTCTTAGCGTAGTAAAGATAATTCGTTTTGGTTGTCTATAGTTAGGTTTCCGAGATTTCCGAAAATGTATAACCAGTTTAATTAAAAATAGAAGCAGAAAGGAAAACCGTGCAACGCCGGATGCTTTCAGCTAGTACACCTATATAAATATTATTCCATCCTCGCAAAAATCCACAGAGTATCTAATAAACATGTTACGAGTAAGTTTGCCTATGTTTAACAACTAGAACAATTTAGTAGACACACAAGGAATTCTCACCAAGTGATAATGGATTTTCTCCACGATTTTTCTCACATACGTTTCATTTGAAATAAATCTCTGTATCAGTTTCTACATCTGGGGTAGGCCTAGTCTTGGAGATAAGATTTTTTTTTTAAATAATCGCTGAAACTCATATAAGTTTCATATCTCTATTGCCATCGTGAAGAAAAAAATGTTTAAGGTCCTAAATGTATATGAATTGCCCTCAAAATTACCTTATGAAAACTCACCTCTTCAAGTTGTTTCAAGAAGTAGCCTATACTTTCCATCTGTCAGTGATTATAGCGTTCTTTTGGTAGACTCGTGGAACAATTACCGAGGTATAAAGGCTATAGAAAGAATGACTCCAGAAGGTAAAACGGTGAAAGTGTTAACAATTCCAAAGCACACAACTCCGATTGTTCAACCTCTTGAATTTTATGCCTTCAGGTCTTAGAAAAATTTCATTTGGAAGTTCTCTGATAGTGTTTTGTTTCTTGGCACGAATATTATATTGCACCAGAGAGATGTAATAAAATTCCAGTCCTTAACACATAATCAGTTTTCATCTCTTATATACATGAATATGTTCAAATAACTTATGGCTAGCATAAATCCGGGTACCTTGACAACAAACCTGAAAAATTCGTCACTCTTGTAAAATTCTGTTTTCACGTTAATGTGCAGAACTGTCTAAAGCTGACTGTGCGAAACTTACTTACTTACTTACTTAGTTACTTACTTCCTGGCTTTTAAGGAACCCGGAGGTTCATTGCCGCCCTCACACAAGCCCGCCATTGGTCCCTATCCTGACCAAGATTAATCCATTCTCTATCATCATATCCCACCTCCCTTAAATCCATTTTAATATTATCTTCCCATCTACGTCTCGGCCTCCCTAAAGGTCTTTTTCCCTCCGGCCTCCCAACTAACACTCTATATGCATTTCTGGATTCGCCCATACGTGCTACATTCCCTGTCCATCTCAAACGTCTGGATTTAATGTTCCTAATTATGTCAGGTGAAGAATACAATGCGTGCAGTTCTGTGTTGTGTAATTTTCTCCATTCTCCTGCAACTTCATCCCTCTTAGCCCCAAATATTTTCATAAGCACCTTATTCTCAAACACCCTTAACCTATGTTCCTCTCTCAAAGTAAGAGTCCAAGTTTTACAACCATAAAGAACAACCGGTAATATAACTGTTTTATAAATTCTAACTTTCAGATTTTTTGGCAGCAGACTAGATGATAAAGCTTCTCAACCGAATAATAACAGGCATTTCCCATATTTATTTTGTGTTTAATTTCCTCCCGAGTATCATTTATATTTGTTGCTGTTGCTCCAAGATATTTGAACTTCTCCACCTCTTGAAAAGATAAATTTCCAATGTTCATATTTCCATTTCGTACAATATTTTCGTCACGAGACATAATCATATACTTTGTCTTTTCGGGATTTACTTCCAAACCTATCTCTTTACTTGCTTCCAGTAAAATTCCCGTGTTTTCCCTAATTGGTGAGAAACTGACTTTTATGAAATGTTCGTTGTGCAAAGTTCCACTGTGTTTTCAGCATTTTTACAACGATTTCCACTACTGTGATCAGTACAATGAGTAATTTCAGATATGCTCACATTTCCTTATTATTTCTTCATAGACTGTTCTATAATCAATTTAATGAATATTATATATCTGATATGCCATTTTCATAACTTATATTATTTCAGGAGATTTTGACAGTATGGTATGCAGCTAGATGAGATTTATTGTCTGATATGTCTAGCACATAGCACTGTTTGCATTAGTGTTATAGCTCTGGATTGAAGAATTGAAAAAAAATCTCTAAAACTATGCCCTTTCTGGATGTACAAATATATAGGAAGGTTTCATATTTCAAATGGTGCTTATCGGGGGAAAATCGTTATGAAATTCCATTATCACTTGGTTTCCTTGTGAGTCATGAATTTAGATCCAAGTGATCTTCGAAATAAAGACTCTTGGACATCCCTGCACGCTTTCTATTTGCAGCTCAGCTGCTAGTGGTGGTGTTAGCGGTTGGAGGCGGTGGACACCGGTCTGTCCCGTGGCGCCACAAACCTAATTTTCGAAGTTATAAGATACCACGCCATTACATGCAGGATTCACTCATCGCACATGTAGCTGTACAGTCCGCCCCAGAACTTAGTAGCCTGCCTTAACCTCGGCATTAATTGAAATAAGAAATACTAGTTCAAACTAGAGTGAAATCCAGACAGATAAATACAGGGACATCATTTTATTTTTACTTCAATTTTTATTGTACCTGAGTTTTTGAATGTACTTCACTCCCACCCCTTCTACTAAGGAAGTTCTAACTCCACACAGAACCAAGACCGCAGATAGTAAGCAGTACTGACTTACTGAGTATAGTACGTTCCAGAAATATGTTCGCGTTTTCCAGTGACGAAAGAGCTTTCAATAGGCTATTGAATCATATTTTCTCACAGGTACTGTCCGTTTGCCTACGTCGCATCCCGATTTCCCGCACCTGCTTCTGCTCGCCCCTCTGTAATAGCTGGGACGTCTTAACTCTTTTCTGAAAACATTAATTTCTCTTAGGAATTGGACGTTTACGTAATATTATACAGCTGTTTAATTTAACTTAAATAAAAGGGGCTCGTTAAGTAATTAACTGTCACGTGATTTCCCCCCTTTCTACAATCCTGCGGCATAACCACTTGGACGGACAGTAGATAGCATGTCTGAGTAATTTTATATTTTCGGGTCGGGCAGAAGTGAAGATTGAATTTACAGTGCGTAGAGTAGGTATAGAATTATTTCAACATGAGTTACTAGTACGAAGGACGAAACTGGCAATTGGAATTAGATGCAATAGTGTATAGTGCGATAATATGCACAAAAGAACTGAAGCCTGTATCGAAATGAACGGCCACCATTTTCAAAATTGTGTTTAAATATTCATATTACGATTATTTTTCAATTTAACTTCATTCTCTATATTGTACGCTAATGTGCTGTAGACAGTATAATATACACTGCATAATGAATACGTTCGCATGGATAACTCAGTTCGTGAGTAAAAACACTTATTCTTAATACAGTACTGTACTTTGATTAAAGAAAAACCTAATGAAAATTATCAAACTCAAAATCGCGATGTTTCCTAGTTTACGTAAATGGATGAACTACTTTTCTTCCTTTCTATACCTAGTAGAGTGATTTGTGTTTTACGCCAGTATCATCGAACTCCAGTCTTGGAGGGGGAGCAAGCGGTGTTTCCGGTTCTCTAAAGGTATAGACAGGTTAATATTAAAAATGTTAGTAAAACTAAAATGATGTCCCTGTATTAGTATGCGGATCAGCGGTGATACGTGAAGCGTCCGTGCATTTGTATCACCTCGAAGAAGGAAACAGGTTCGTGTACAGTGAGGAAGATTTGCGTTGGGGGACTAGTTCTATTGACTATTACACTTTTACTACGTCATACTACTTTTGACCAATAAAACGGTACGAAAGGTCGTCTCTCAACCAATCATACCTACTTATCGCACAATTTTATCGCGTCCCTATCATTTGTTTAATTTGATCGCGTCCCTAGCATTTGTTTATTTTTATCACTACCCTAGCATTTGTTTCTTTGTTTGCCAACATTTCAAACTGCACTGGTCTGGACGTCAAAAAAGAGAAAATTACAAACCACTCCAGTCGATGCACAGCACTTTCAAATATGACTCGCATTGGCATTCAAGAACAAGAATTAATAAAGATCACTGGTCATATATGAAGAGCACCATTCGGAAATCCTGAATAAGTTCAGGGATACACCATGTACATCAACGAGTTCACTTCTTTTACGCACACGTCCAATATAACATGAACTGAACCACCAACCACTAAAACATTCAAATTTGAAAATTGTACCTTCAATAATGTTTCTTTTAAAATTATTCATGTTTGTTTGTTATGTCATCATCGTTAATTGAAACGTTTCTTGTTTATTTCATCATCCCTAATTAAAACTTTTCTAACACTTGTTTATATTATTTAGGTTATGTTTGTTACAGCTTCTGCTATATGATATTATGGATAGTCACGTATCAGAGATTGTTTAATACTAAGATTTATTGAAAATCATCTGAAAATCATCTGGGATCCGAATGATTGAAGTGGAATGCAAATGTTTTAATAAAAATGAAACTGAATCGACAAAGCCTTCTTGACTAATAACCAACGAGTTAGATACTAGTATTTAACTTGTTGCTAGTAACCGTCCACAGAGTTCAATGAAGATTTCATAGTTGGCACAACTGATAACAAGAAAACCTAATCATAAAACACTACTGCCATCTAGCGTAATGTTGAGATTGTACAATAATACATTTGAAGACAGTTGTATTTTAGTAAGTGAATTAATATTTTATTGTATTGGAGTACTTCGTTACTTCTAATCTTTATATACTTTCTTCTAATCGTGTAATAGTCAATTAAATCCCACTCGAGTTTTTATTTTCTCTAGATTAATCTGCTAGTGTTCCACTCTCAGATTTATCGATAAAATCAAAACCTCTAGTGAGATTACTATTGACAATAATATTATTGCCAAAGAGGCTTAGGATTATTTGCCTTGTGTGCAAATACTGTAACATTATTTTCGGCGGGATAAAATTTACCAACAGGTTTTGCTGTAAACTTCTATTCATAGCTTTTGCATTAATAAACACATTGACTCATTCTGAGAATTAATTATAAACTGATTACTACAAGTAAAGGTACACGATTTTTTTTCTGTTTCTATCATTGAAACCTTCTTACAATCTAGAATAGGCTTCCACCAATTTATTCCCATACGATGTCCAGTCACCGACATGAATTAAAAGAAACTGCATGTATTTACTTACATTTACGTACTATATGCAGTTCCAAACTTCTAAACTAATTTTTCTAGGCTCAGATTTTTTGTACGTTTTCCTTTACTAAAATTACTACTTATGTTGCAGCAAATTTCTGATTTTTTGTAGATGTTCTTGATTATGTGCTTACTAACGTTTTGATATCGTGGCTTACTTTAGATCTTGTATTTCATTTTATACAAAGGCTAATTTATATATCATATTTGTAATTTTTGGCACTTTATATAATCGACTGCATTAAATATATTTTTCTTATTTTGTGAGTAAACGGAATGGAAACTCTATCCAGATATTTATGTACCTACTTACCTACCTAGCTACTTACTTACAATACCTACCTACCCACCCACCCACCTACATAGCTATCCACATACCTACGTAGCTACGAACGTAGCTCTCTATCCACCTAACTACATAACGACACACATACTTACGTAGCTACCTACCACCTACCTACATAACTACCAACATACCTACTTAGCTACCAGTGTAGGTCTCTACCCACGTACCTACATAGCTACCCACAAACTTACTTAGTTACCAACATAGGTCTCTACCCACCTACCTACATAACTACCCACATACCTACGTAGCTACCAACGTAGCACTACTCACCTATCTTCTTAGCTACCTGCCTACCTATAAAGCTACCTACATACCTACACAGCTGCCTACCTAGGTTCCTACATACCTATCTAGCTATCAAGCTACATAGCTGCCCACATACCTACGTAGCTACCTACATACCTACCTAGCTATCTACTCACCAACCTACATAGCTACCTACATCTACACAGTTTGTGGTTTCCTACATAGTTACCGATCAAACTAGCTATCTACCTACCCACTCACCTAGTCACCTACCCACATACCTACATAGGTACATATCTAGCTACGTACCTGGCTGTCTACCCACCTACCTATATAGCTACCTACATACACAACTGTCTACCTAGTTTCCTACCTAGTTCCGTACAGAATTACCTAGTTAGCTAACCACATAGTTACCTACATACCTACCTAGCTGTCTACTCACTTACCTACATAACTACCTACATCTACAGAGCTATGTAGTTTCCTACATAGTTACCGATCAAACTAGCTACCTACCTACCCACTCACCTAGTCACCTCTCCACCTACCTACATTGCTACCTACACAATCTACCTACGTAGCTACCTACCAACCTACCTACATAGCTACCTAACCACCTACCTACATAGCTACCTACACAATCTACCTACGTAGCTACCTACCAACCTATCTACATAGCTACCTAACCACCTACCTACATAGCTACCTACACAATCTACCTACATAGCTACCTACCAACCTACCTACATAGCTACCTACACAATCTACCTACGTAGCTACCTACCAACCTACCTACATAGCTACCTAACCACCTACCTACATAGCTACCTACACAATCTACCTACGTAGCTACCTACCAACCTACCTACATAGCTACCTAACCACCTACCTACATAGCTACCTACACAATCTACCTACATAGCTACCTACCAACCTACCTACATAGCTACCTACACAATCTACCTACGTAGCTACCTACCAACCTACCTACATAGCTACCTAACCACCTACCTACACAATCTACCTTCTTAGCTACCTACCAACCTACCTACATAGCTACCTAACCACCTACCTACATAGCTACCCACATACCTACGTAGCTATCTACCCACCTACCTATATAGCTACATACATATATACACAACTGTCTACCTAGATTCATACCTACGTACATAATTACCTAGCTACCTAAACACATAGCTACCTACACACCTATTCAGCTATCTACCTAGCATCTATCTAATTGAAGCTATTTCATTTAAATCTCATTAATATATTTTCAATGCAATGACATCTGCACCTTATTATTACTCTCAGATGATCGATATTTTGTTCCCGGTGATGTGAAAAGTACTCTGCTAGACAGGCAGGCCTACAGCAACCCTTAGTTGAGTGCGTATCTCCCGTTACGTACCGTAGAGGAAACGCGAAACTCGTGAGCTGGAGCTGTAATATTACCCCCTGCTCCAAGCAGGATACTGCCACTTACCGGCAGCATAAAAATTAAGGAGAGTCCAAGATAGCAGACATAAAAAAGTAACACGAGTTACATTAATCAACTCACATCGGGGATGAAACTTTGAAGGGTAAAGTTGACACTTATAGGGGTTGAGAGTAGCTGGAACACAAGATAATGTTGTGTGGTGTTCCCTCCGTCTTCATCAACAGAGACTTTTTAACCACACTGTTGTTCATTCTGTTAAAACCCTATCTAGGCATAGTGCTATTGGGCCCTAAACAAAGTCAATTGGCTTCTTGTTTTACCGCCACTTTTCCTTATTTTTTAATGGTAAGTGCAATCTTCAGGGAAGTGTCACTTGCGAAATCCATTTCTTTCCATCATTTTTCCCTTAATGGCCTGTAGCTTTTAGCAGATGATTTTCAGATGTGAGAGTCTGTTTAACTAATATCTGTGCATACAGTTTTGAGAACGTTGGAGATTTACAGAGTCACATTTCTCTCTGCAAATGCCTAGATAATCGCTCTTGTACTAGAGTGGATGTTATTCGGACTCTACAGACAGTCTTCGATTTTTAGTGCACAAATGTTGAGTACGATTGCTCTCGTCTGTTCCATGTAGGCCTACACTTCTGGATATAGTAACATCCACCTTTGAGAACTGTAAACAAGGGCAAAATGAAATATTTGTTTCAGAAACCGGAAAGTGTATTCAACTCAGAATTGGTGTTATTTAAGAAATAATATTAAAATGCTAATAATAATAATAATAATAATAATAATAATAATAATAATAATGACATATAAAAATTGGAAATTTATCTTTTGAAGAGGTGGAGAAGTTCAAATATCTTGGAGCAACACTAACAAATATAAATGATACTCGGGAGGAAATTAAACACAGAATAAATATGGGAATTGCCTGTTATTATTCGGTTGAGAAGCTTTTATTATCCAGTCTTTGAAAGTTAGAATTTATAAAACAGTTATATTACCGGTTGTTCTCTATGGTTGTGAAACTTGGACTCTCACTTTGAGAGAGAAAGATAGGTTAAGGGTGTTTGAGAATAAGGTGCTTAGGAAAATATTTTGGGGCTAAAAGGGATGAAGTTACAGGAGAATGGAGAAAGTTACACAACACAGAACTGCACGCATTGTATTCTTCACCTGATATAATTAGGAACATTAAATCCTGACGTTTGAGATGGACAGGGCATGTAGCACGTATGGGCGAATCCAGAAATGCATATAGAGTGTTAGTTGGGAGACGGGAAGGAAAAAGACCTTTAGGGAGGCCGAGACGTAGATGGGAAAATAATATTAAAATGGATTCGAGGGAGGTGGGATATGATGGTAGAGAATGGATTAATCTTGCTCAGGATAGGGACCAATGACGGGCTTATGTGAGGGCGGCAATGAACCTCCGGGTTCCTTAAAAGCCATTAAGTAAGTAATAATAATAATAATAATAATAATAATAATAATAATAATAATAATAATAATAATAATAATAATATCATGCATGTACTAGCTTGCTCTAAAAATTTCATAATCCTAAATGAAATAGTTTCTAAAAACAAGTGTATGAAATGATTGAATCTAAAAGTTACCTTTTAAATTTAATTCTAGCTCACATTACAGGAGATATTAAACATTCTAGTTTCATTCAATAGACAAACGTTCCGTTATTCGGAATAAAAAAAATGTCAAAACTACTATGATTAGAACCAAACCTAGGTATGGCAATTTATTTTCGTGTATTTTTTCTAAATCTTTATATTTCACAACTACTATACTTTCCTTTAAATGAAATATTCTGAAGTAGATTATAACCTCAAATTAGGCATTTTAATTCTATATAAAATGTGTGCTATTACTTATAAACATCTATGAAACCTGTTAATACAACTTCATATCATTCTATCTCTTCAGAAAAAAGTAGTCTTTTATACAGAGTGATTCAGAAAGTTCTCCTCCGGTTTATGGAGGTGATTCCTGAGGTATTTGGAAAAAAAAATTAATAAACTAATGGAATCATATTCATAATTACGGAGTTACAACACGTTTTCGAAACGCGTCATGGTGAATGGAGCGCTAGACATGTTTGTTACCATAACTACGTACACATTGTTGATAATCGCTATTTATTAAGCTGTTATCTCTTATGTAAGGTACAAACACGTGAAGACTTGCTTCAACGCATTCTGGTTGCCGTGACGACAATAAGGAACAAATGTGTGAAACTGCGAAATGCTACAAGTGCGGTTTACAACCGTGTGAACGTTGCCTTGAGATTCAGGGAGGCATTTTCGAAAATGTGATTTAAATCCACACTAAATGAAATAGACTGATACATAAACAATCAATTGTTTGTATTTTAATTGTTTTTTGCATTTTTGTTAGTGAAATCCTGAAATAAAAATTTTTTCTGCCATTTTTAAATTACCATAAGTCAGTAATTATGAATGTTATCCCATTAATTTACGAGTATTTACATTTTTTGTTCCAAAATACGTCAGGAATCTCCTGAAAAAAGCAGGGGAAATCTTCGTAAATCATCCTGTATAAAATCCGATGTCAATCGTCATCCACGTATTACAGTATTTATTTATTTATTTATTTATTTATTTATTTATTTATTTATTTATTTATTTATTTATTTATTTATTTATTTATTTATTTATTTATTTATTTATTTAACCTGGTAGAGATAAGGCCATCAGGCCTTCTCTTCCCTTCTACCAGGGGATTACAACTACAATATTAAGAATACAATTACAATTATAATTACAATTAATATTACATTTACAAATACAATAAAAATCAAAGTACTAAAATATTAACTGATTAATAAAAGCTAGACAGTTTAATGTAAAAGTTAAGAAGAGAGAAGCATTTCTTTTATTGATTAAGTACAAATTAAACCTACTCTACGCAGTAAGAAAATGCTTAATAAGTTTGCTTTTGAACGCTACTAAATTCCGACAGTCTCTGATGTCACTGGGTAGGGTATTTCACAAGCGCGAGAGCGAGATTGTGTATGATGATGAATACGATGATGTCTTATGTGTTGGTATGGCTAGTATGCGGCTATTTTGCGTGCGTGTGAAGAGATTATGATATGATGACAGGTAACTGAAACGGGAGGCAAGGTAGGTAGGTGTAGGGGTGTGAAGGACTTGGAAAAGGAGAACAAGGGAATGAAAATTTCTACGTTCGTTAAGCCGTAGCCAGTTTAGGGCAGGATTTGAACCTAGATCTCTTGTGCAGTGTTGGGTATAGATTTGACATCGTGCTTAAGCTACTTTGCGGAAATCGCATTATCTCGGTGTAATTACTCAGATGAAAAGAAGCGAAGAAAAAGGGAGAAGAAGATAGTACGTTTATTCAAACTAAATTTGAGATAAATATGTTGTCCATATATTGGCAAAAGGAAATGGCATACACTATGGGATGGTGGGTAAAAAAGCAGACGGAAAATGTTGCATGAGAAATGGAGGTAAGATAAAAGGAATGGAAAATCGAGGAAAACTGGAGAGAAAGACGTGACAAAAAACCTTTCTTCCACAATTTCATGGTCAATTTGCACTGTGTTATAAGCAAGCATCCTTGGAACATGGCGGCGAGTATTGCAGAGCGCAGCTGAATCCCCAGAGTAAACAGGCTGAGGAGCAGCTCGCAAATCCCTCGAGTCAACTGACCCCCCGCCACAAACCAACAGGCCGGCCAGACCTGACGGTTACAATGATCCGGCCTTCGATACCTTGTTACATGGGTAGGCCGAAGAGTAAACGATGGGTGTTGACGCCTGCTCAGTAGCGTGCTGCCTGCAAGGGTGGAAGTGCTTTGAACCAGAACAGCCAGGGACTGTTTTCACTAGTGACAAATAACTTTCTGAAACCAGCAGGAACTCGGATTTGAGTCATAAAAAAGTGGTGTTTTGTCTAAATTAAGTTCCAATTAAGACTGAAAATTATTTTAAATTTGTCTTCATTCTAATCTGAATCCCTCATTTGAAAAAATATAAATGAATCGGTTATTGTTGAAAGGAACCAAGTGCACTTTTTAAAGTTTTAAGTTGAGATAATCGGAAAAAAACTGTTTTGTGAATAATCTATTGAAGATTATTCACAAAATAGTTTTTTTTTCGATTATCTCAAAACTTTAAAAAGTAGACTTGGTTCCTTTCAACATAAACCGCTTCAAATGTTTGTTTTCTTTGTCTGGGAAAGTTACATTTCCCATCCTATTGGTACACTTTTTTTGTTGTTGTTTAATCAACTATCGAAAGACAGGTTTCAACCTCGTGGCATCAATAAGTCATCACTCACGCGACAATTAATTCAGGAGATAATATGGTATGGTGGCCAGTTCCTTTCCTCATCTCCATTTCATACACCGCTTACTTACTTACTTACTTACTTACTTACTTACTTACTTACTTACTTACTTACTTACTTACTTACTTACTTACTTACTTACTTGTAGCTTCCAAGGAACCCGGAGGTTCATTGCCGCCCTCACATAAACCCGCCATTGGTCCCTATCCTGAGCAAGATTAATCCATTCTCTATCATCATATCCCACCTCCCTCAAATCCACTTTAATATTATCCTCCCATCTACATCTCGGCCCCCCCAAATGTCTTCTTTCCTTCGACCTCCCAACTAACACTCTATATGCATTTCTGGATTCGCCCATACGTGCTACATGCCCTGCCCATCTCAGACGTCTGGATTTAATGTTCCTAATTATGTCAGGTGAAGAATACAATGCGTCCAGTTCTGCGTTGTGTAACTTTCTCCATTCTCCTGTAACTTCATCACTCTTTGCTCCAAATATTTTCTTAAGCACCTTATTCTCAAATACCCTTAACCTCTATCCCTCTCTCAAAGCGAGAGACCAAGTTTCACAACTGTACAGAACAACCGGTAATATAACTGTTTTATGAATTCTAACGTTCAGCTTTTTTGAGAGCAGACTGGATGGCAAACGTTTTTCAACCGAATAATAACAGGCATTGCCCATATTTATTCTGCGTTTAATTTCCTCTGGAGTATCATTTATATTCGTTACTGTTGCTCCAAAATATTTGAATTTTTCCATCTCTTCAAAGGTTAAATTTCCAATTTTCATATTTCCATTTCGTACTATGTTCTGGTCACGAGACATAATCATATAATTTATATTTTAGGGATTTACTAAGAAACCTCTCTTTTTACTTACTTCAAGTAAAATTCCCGTGTTTTCTCTAACAGTTTGTGGATTTTCTCTTAACATATTCACGTCATCAGCATAAACAAGTAGCTGATGTAACCCGTTCAATTCCAGGCACTCTCTGTTTTTCTGGACTTTCCTAATGGCATATTCTAGAGAAAAGTTAAAAAGTAATGTAATGAAAATTCAATTAGACCGTCTCTGCTTATTTGTATTATTGTAATACAGATAAGCAGAGACGGTCTAATTGAATTTTCATTACTTATTAGTTAGCTTATCGGAACAATCAATACAAGATGAAACTAGAAAGTAAAGGTTATAGTGCATCTCCTTGCTTTGGATATCATGCCAGAGAATCAGTCCCATTCCGAGGCTTTTTTGGGGGTTTCGTAACAATCTGTTTTTAGGTGATGGGTTGTTAATCCTTTGTCCAACCCCCAAACTGGAGGACCGCTAATATTATTATCAATACAAGGATTCATTAATAATCGAACCAAACGTCAAAGAATCAAACCGATCCCGAAAATTGTCTGAATTGTAATAATTTTAATAAGTCTGTATTTATAAGCAGCCAAATACAGGGACATCATTTTATTTTTACTTCAATTTTTATTGTACCTGAGTTTTTTAATGTACTTCACTCCCACCCCTTCTACTAATAATATTCCAACTCTCCTGCACACAGAACCAAGACCGCAGTGAGTTAGTGAGTATAGTACGTTCCAGAAATATGTTCGCGTTTTCCAGTGACGATAGAGCTTTCAATATTGAATCATATTTTCGCACAGGTGCTGTCGTCCGTTTGCCTACATCGCATCCTGATTTCTCCCACTTGCTTCTGCTCGCCTCTCTGTAAAGGCTAGTGGCTGGGATGAGTTAGAACTTTTCTGAAAACATTAATTTCTGTTAGGAATTGGACGTCTAGTTAATATTATACAACTGTTTAAAATAACTTAAATAAAAGGGCCTCGTTAAGTAATTAACTGTCACGTGATTTCCCCCCTTTCTACGATCCTGCGACATAACCACTTGGACGGACAGTAGATAGCATGTCTGAGTAATTTTATCTGTGCGTGTCGGGCAGAAGTGAAGACTGAATTTACAGTATGTAAGGTACTCTTTTATAGAGTAGGTACAGAATTATTTCAGCATGAGTTACTAGTACGAAGGACGAAACTGGTAATAATTGGAATTAGATGCAGTAGTCTATCGTGCGATAATATGCACAAAATAACTGAACCTATATCGAAATGAACGGCCACCATTTTAAAAAATGTGTTTAAATATCCATATTATGATTATTTTTCAATTTAACTTCATTCTCTATATTGTACGCTAATGTGCTGTAGACAGTATAATATACACTGCATAATGAATACGTTCGCATGGATAACTCAGTTCGTGAGTAAAAACACTCATTGTTAATACTGTACTGTATTTTGATTAAACAAAAACCTAATGAAAATTATCAAACTCAAAATTGCGATATTTCCTAGTTTACGTAAATGGATGAACTACTTTTCTTCTCTCCTATACCTAGTAAAGTGATTTGTTTGTATTTTATGCCAGTATTATCGAACTCCGAGGCTTACTGTAGGAATTCATAACAAGCTGTTTTTTACGGTGATGGGTTGTTAGCCCTTCGCCCAACCCCCAAGCTGGAGGACCACCCCTTATCGGCTGTCCACGACTGCTTATTTAATATATTCGCAGCTACCCTCCATATCTGGAGGCCGTATATGATTATGTCTCGTGACGGGAATATTGTACGAAATGGAAATATAAATATTGGAGATTTATCCTTCGAAGAGGTGGAAAAATTGAAATATCTTGGAGCAACAGTAACAAATATAAATTACACTCTGGAGGAAATTAAACGCAGAATAAATATGGGAAAAGCGTGTTATTATTCGGTTGAGAAGCTCTTATCATCCAGTCTGCTGTCCAAAAATCTGAAAGTTAGAATTTATAAAACAGTTATATTACCGGTTCTTCTATATGGCTGTGAAACTTGGACTCTCACTCTGAGAGAGGAACATAGGTTAAGGGTGTTTGAGAATAAGGTGCTTAGGAAAATATTTGGGGCTAAGCGGGATGAAGTTACAGGAGAATGGAGAAAGTTACACAACACAGAACTGCACGCATTGTATTCTTCACCTGACATAACTAGGAACATTAAATCGAGACGTCTGAGATGGGCAGGGCATGTAGCACGTATGGGCGAATCCAGAAATGCATATAGAGTGTTAGTTGGGAGACCGGAGGGAAAAAGACCTTTAGGGAGGCCGAGACGTAGATGGGAGGATAATATTAAAATGGATTTGAGGGAGGTGGGGTATGATGATAGAGACTGGATTAATCTTGCTCAGGATAGGGACCGATGGCGGGCTTATGTGAGGGCGGCAATGAACCTTCGGGTTCCTTAAAAGCCATTTGTAAGTATTATCGAACTCCAGTCATAGAAGGGGGTAGCAAACGGTGTTTCCGGTTCTCGATCCGTTAATTCAAATGTAGGCCTATTAAAAATGTTAGTAAAAATAAAATGATGTCCCTGTATAAGTAATACGTGAACGTTGCTCCTGGTTACAACACATGTCTTCAATATAGTTATCTAATATTTTCACTTCAATATAGACGTAGTAATTACCCTCTCTCCTCCACTTTTATCATCTCCATGTTCAACTCTTTTGCTGCCAAAGTAAACTCTGAAAGGTAGCTTCCCTTGTGAAAATAGCATCGTAAAACAATACATAAAGCAGGGGTTGTTTGTTACTTGCAACACGTAAAAGCAAGGGGCTCGAATCTCCGAGGAGTAAAGAGAAAATATAAGCTCTCAGCTCATCAGGCTGGCGGCGATGTAGTCAAACAAATTCCTGACCGCATGGGGATAGATAGGCGCGCGCTCCAACTCCATTTTCACTTGAGGTCACTCCGCAGCATATTTTAAAGCCCTATCGAAAGTGCATCATCACTATCAAGTCCCTGGACGCCGAACCGTAAAGGGAACTAACCTTTGTCGTGATTCTCGTGGCGTGATGGCACGTCTTTTCATATCTAAGGAGAAATATTTTAAAAGCAACATCACAAGGCACGACATTTCTCGCAAAATTCTTCTAACACTGAAATATTACTTCAGGCTTTCTTTGGCTTGTATTCTCATATGACCAGAGTTGATATGGGACCCAAGAAAACGGTAAGATAGTAGTCATTTTGAATGTGGGTCAGGGAAACATGGTAATGGTACAGAGTGAAGACCAGTGTTTGGTCTCTCTTCACACCAGTTAGGTAAGCATTGGCTATATGCTCCACACTGTGCACTGCAGTGGACGGTAGTATATGCGGATAAATCGGTTAGCACAATAAATTGTAGACAATTGATTTCATTTTATGTACTGTATATATAGTACTTATGCACAATAGATTATTACATCGAATAAAAAGCGCCAAGAAAATATACAAAAAACCCAAAACTTAAAATAAGATATATGAAAATAGGAAACACTAATGGAAATTTGATTTTTATAAAAACTAAATTATGCATTATTTACTTTTGTTTATTTCATTAACTAGTTTATTATTATTATTATTATTATTATTATTATTATTATTATTATTATTATTATTATTATTATTATCATCATCATCACTTACTTATGGGTTTTAAGGAACCTAGAGGTTCATTGCCGCCCTCACATAAGCCCGCCATCGGTCCCTATCCTGAGCAAGATTAATCCATTATCTATCATCATATCCCACCTCCCTCAAATCCATTTTAATATTATCCTCCCATCTACGTCTCGGCCTCCCCAAAGGTCTTATTCTCTCCGGTCCCCCAACTACTAACGAGTGTTACTTATATACATTTCTGGATTCGCACATATGTGCTACATGCCCTGCCCATCTCAAACGTCTAGATTTAATGTTCCTAATTATGTCAGGTGAAGAATACAATGCGTGCAGTTCTGCGTTGTGTAACTTTCTCCATTCTCCTGTAACTTCATCCCTTTTAGTCCCAAATATTTTCCTAAGAACTTTATTCTCAATCTCTGTTCCTCTCCCAAAGTGAGAGTCCAAGTTTCACAACCATACAGAACAACCGGTAGTATAACTGTTTTATAAATTCTAACTTTCTGATTTTTTGACAGCAGACTAGATGTCAAAAGCTTCTCAACCGAATAATAACAGGCATTTCCCATATTTATTCTGCGTTTAATTTCCTCCCGGGTGTCATTCATATTTGTTACCGTTGCTCCAAGATATTTGAATTTTTCCACCTCTTCGAAGGATAAGTCTCGAATTTTTATAGTTTCATTTCGTACAATATTCTGCTCACGAGACATAATCATATACTTAGTATTTTCGGAATTTACTTCCAAACCTATCGCTTTACTTGCTTCAAGTAGAATTCCCGTGTTTTCCCTAATCGTTTGTGGATTTTCTCCTAAGATATTCACGTCATCCGCATAGACAAGCAGCTGATGTAACCCGTTCAATTCCAAACCCTCTGTGTTATCCTGAACTTTCCTAATGGCATATTCTAGAGCAAAGTTAAAAAGTAAAGGTGATAGTGCATCTCCCTGCTTTAGCCCGCAGTGAATTGGAAAAGCATCAGATAGAAACTGGCCTATACGGACTCTGCTGTAAGTTTCACTAAGACACATTTTAATTAATCGAACTAGTTACTTGGGAATACCAAATTCAATAAGAATATTATATAAAACTTCTCTGTTAACCGAGTCATATGCCTTTTTGAAATCTATGAATAACTGATGTACTGTACCCTTACACTACCATTTTTTCTCCAATATCTGTCGAGTACAAAAAAGTCTGATCAATATTATTATTATTATTATTATTATTATTATTATTATTATTATTATTATTATTATTATTATTATTATATTCGTTTTCCGTCATTAATGGAGGAGAATGGGTGAAAATTTGGCCATTTTACGAGGAAAACCCTCATTTTCAATTTTTGCAAAAAAAGTAATAAGCATTGAAATTTCACTTACATTTTGACCAATTTTATGAACACCATCGTTTCGGAAAACATATTATTTGTCTTTCTTGTGTTAAATTTTATATTACCTCGTTAACAAGTTTCAGCCTGCTTTCGGCCATTCAAATTAAATTCTCATCACACAACTCAATTTCTGAACACACACTCTTCGACTCCACATTACACTATACAAACACACCCCACAGGGAAAACAAACGAAAGGAGCCAAGACCAGCAACAACTAGTTCTGAAGATGGCCGATAGCAGGCTGAAACATGTTAACCAGGTAATAAAAAATTTAACACAAGAAAGACAAGTAATACGTTTTCCGAAGTGATATATAGTGTTAAAAGTTGTCTAATCAAGATGAACATAATCGCCCTAAAAATTAATGCTTTTGCTACATTTCATTACTACAAATAGGTGTCCACACCTGTGGAGTAACGGTCAGAGCGTCTGGCTGCGAAACCAGGTGGCCCGGGTTCGAATCCCGGTCGGGGCAAGTTACCTGGTGAGGTTTTTTCCGGGGTTTTTCCTCAACCCAATACGAGCAAATGCTGGGTAACTTTCGGTGCTGGACCCCGGACTCATTTCACCGGCATTATCACATATCATTCAGACGCTAAATAACCTAGATGTTGATACAGCGTCGTAAAATAACCTAATAAAATAAAAAATACAAACAGGTTCTTGTAATGGAAAATCCTCATTTTAAAGTCGTTTGTCGACTTTTTTTTATTTATTTTTCCTACATTCAATCGCATTCAAACAATTTCATGCAGAGAAGTTGATACGTTTTCTACATGTTTATGAACAGTACGGTTAACTAAACAACAAAGCCTTTTCTTTAATGAAGTAAATATTTTAAGAATTAAAAAATAATTTATAAACTATCCGGACACTAATGAAATTATTATTATTATTTTTTTTTTAACTTTCAGGTCACACACATTCAAAATTCATGTTGTAGCTATACTGTTAAATTATACAGGGCTTTCATTTCAAAACTTCCCTGTCTAAATATCTAATTACTTCAATTGAATTCATTTTAAACATAAACACGTCAATTTATATATTGAAGGGGAAGTCTGAAACCATTTTAGATTTCAGCCCCAACCCCAGCCAACCCCACTTCGAAATTTCAAAAGGCACTCCTATATTTTTGTATTTAAATATGAAAGAGCATTCAATTGTTTATACAGCTCATTCACATCTTTTGTTTTAGAAAATAGAAATTTGACCCATTTCATCGTTTAACTACTCTTTGGCCCCCAAAGCGCCGCGGTCCCCCGGTTGAGATTCACTGTTCTACTCTACATCTTAGGCCAGGGGACCGCACTAAATTGAGGAAAAGAGGGTCTCATCATCCAAAAGTTGAGAAACACTGATTCAAAGCCATGTGTCTATTGCGTGCTGCACATGGCTAGTGAGTTGCCTCAAAAATGAATTACAATAACCCAGCTTTTGTCTTGTCTTGCCAGACACGCTTTCCGCTGCAGATCTTGGTCCCTCTAACAGCAATTAAGAGGTTTTACACACATTCCTGTCGAGCAATGATCGAGATTCACGCCGTCCATTACGTGGTTTCGCTGTGTACCGAACGGATGGCGCCAGTTGGAATTTTACAATGGACAAGAGCGTTGCTTCTTCCCGATTATTTGAGTTTAAGCTTGTTGTAACTCTGAGAGATTGCACACGCCGACTATTTGTGGAAGAGCTCAAATGTTTTGAGTCTGAGATTAACAACTATCGAGCACACGTGTTACTATTCCTTAGAACTATTCTGTTTGTGATTGGCTGTATTTTAAACGACCAAATTTTAATTGTGGAGGATGGTTAAATTCGGGATTATTAAAAAGAAAAGTGTCCCAAATTAAAATAAATAGGCTACCAATATGCAGTAATTCACTAAAATAGATATTAGGCCTATACTGTATTTGAGCCATTTTTTAAGAATCATTGAAGACTTCTATAATATGTTACTTCTAAAAGCAGATTGTTTAAAATATCTGTACCACAATTGTGAATTCATTTTCAAAATTTTAAGATAATTACATTTTAAGAATGAATTTTAGAGTTACTATTAGTAGAAAACGGAGACATATTTTTCAAATGCAATAAGTTATTTTTATATCAAGTGTATATATTTATTTATTTACACTGCAAGTGGGCAAGCACCCGGTGGCAGTGGTATACACAATACAATTATGCAATACACAATACAATTATGCAATACACAATACAATTAGACATACAAAACAATTGGATATACAATACAATTATATACACAATACAATTATATACACAATACAATTAGACATACAAAACAATTGGATATACAATACAATTATATACACAATACAATTATATACACAATACAATTATGCAATACACAATACAATTAGACATACAAAACAATTGGATATACAATACAATTATATACACAATACAATTATGCAATACACAATACAATTAGACATACAAAACAATTGGATATACAATACAATTATATACACAATACAATTATACAATACACAATACAATTAGACATACAAAACAATTGGATATACAATACAATTATATACACAATACAATTATACAATACACAATACAATTAGACATACAAAACAATTGGATATACAATACGATTATATACACAATACAAATATACAATACACAATACAATTAGACATACAAAACAATTGGATATACAATACAATTATATACACAATACAATTATACAATACACAATACAATTAGACATACAAAACAATTGGATATACAATACAATTATATACACAATACAATTATACATACAAAACAATACAATTATACACACAATACAATACACAATACAATTATATACACAATACAATTATACAATACACAATACAATTAGACATACAAAACAATTGGATATACAATACAATTATACACAATAATTACAATTAATAATACATAAAACAACCTAATTAATAAGTTTTACATTACAGCCTAAATATGTATAGGCCCTACATAAGTTTCATATTGGTACTCATAATAATCTTTCACTTTATTCTCATCTCACTCACTATTACGCATTTCACTGACACTTTAGGACACATTTCACTGACACTATATAACACATTTCACTGACACTATAGAACACATTTCATTGACTCTATAAATTATCACTCATCGGAACTATTCACTGCACTGTAAAACCATAACTTCACTGACTCACCTCGCTTCACTGATACAACAGTTCAAATAAGTCATATAATTACACCCTTATGCATACTATACTTATAAACAGAACTACATTTAAACTAAACATTTCTAGTCTAAGGCCCTCTTACAAGCTATTTTTAAATAATTTACATTTCAAACCAAGGGAGTAACTCCTCAGGCTAATAAATACATGCCACTTAAAGAAAATGTCACCTTAATTTTAATTTGCACGTTATACACAACTTGTTAAGTTATTCTTGAATCTCTTTAAGGAAGGACAGACCTCAAAGACCGCTGCAGGTAGGTCATTCCAATCATTTATAGTTTTATTTAAAAATGAGAATTTACCTACATCCGTTTTCTGTTTCCTACATTTGATTTTAAAATCATGATCGTTCCAACCATAGTACGTTGGCTTGTCTAACCGAGCCGTTATGTCTACCCATGCTTTTTTAGACCTATAGTATTGAGGATTATGGCATAAATGAAAGTTTCGCTCATGAGCGAAGGGAATGCTCTAATTTTCACGAATGCCGTATTACGAGATTATACATAGGCCTGCAACTACTGCTTTAATATCGCAGAGAAGACAGATGTTTTTTTCCTACGGTACCCTTTGTGTTTCTCAGTTCTTTTGAATGAAATACTGTATAGGCATAATTATAATTAGGCGATGCATCCGAGAAAGAAGTTACTAAGTTACTTGTTTTCTTGTTTATCATTTGTAGGGCTAGGATTTTGATAAAATTGCATCTTTTTTCTACTAGGCCAGAAACATAACTCCTTTAGTATTTATATGTTATGTGATAAACTGAGTGTTTTAAGACATATTTGTTAGGGAATTTTTTGCATTTTTTGCCTGTTTCAACGCATAAGAGCATCTTTTGTTTTATTCGGTCTTTTTTTTTTAGGCATTTTCATTTAATTTTGGTCATAAATTCCCTATATTAATGTAAAATAATATTTATTTCCTTCAATATTTTCTTTACACATTTTGTCCATTAATACCCACTATTTTGTACAATATTCGTATTTTAATCATTTTTCTACACAAATATTGCCATTTTAACGTAGTACACCCCGTGTAATGTATCAGTCCAACCACCCCTTCAATATAGACTCCACTATACCTGCTAATTCCGGATAAGAGTGGTCTTGTGGTAGGCTAAATGGAAACTAAAAGTAAAGTAAATCCATGGCGCTACAGCCCATGAAGGGCCGACTGCTGACCTCACGTTCACATGCTGAAGCAGAGGTGAACGATCATACATGGAAACTACATGAGGTAAAATAATGAATTAAAGTGTACTACTTAGAAAAAGTTATGTGAAATTTAATTTAATTACTAGTCTAAATATTAAGTAGTACAAAACCTCATTTCCTACTAAGCCAATTATGTAAAATCAATTTTAGGACATTTTAAGGGCATTTTTGAAAGATTTTTATGTCATAAATTCATTGTTTTTAGGACATTTTTTCATGATTTATAGGTCATCAAAATCCTAGCCATAGTCATTTGCAATAGACGTCATCCTAAAGAAGGCAATTTCGTAGAATTAATTTTTTTACAAATTAATGAAAATTTTCGAGGCAGTTTTCAGTCTACTCTTAAAGGCTTACTAGTAATATGCGTTACAAGAGCGGTATGTTGAAGTTTTCATGTTCAAGGAAAAGTTTGAAAACGCGGAACGTAGTTGAGCTTTTTTAATTTCCGAGAATTGAAAGAAAACATACCGCTCGTGTATCGTACATTATTTTGTGCGAAGATCGTTTATTACATACCTGAAAGAGGAATTTCTAATTAGTTGCAATGAAATGTCCATCTTGGTTTCTGTTCAATGACGGCAAATTTGCAAAACAAAAATATCTATCTTCAACATTGTTGCTTTAAAATGTTTTCTCTGTTTACTATACTCCAGCAGGCCGTGATATACGTCTGTCTTTTTTTTCCCCCCAGTCTATGGAATCTTGTTGATTTTTTCACGGCTTCCTTAATGTTACTTGCATCACGAAATGCAGTAACTTTAGTGGAGTTGTAGAGTTTACTTAATTTTTGAAAATATTTAAAAACAATAATTAACAGTGCAATTTAGGTGAAATTGCAGTGGTAAGTTTCCAATTTATAATTATTACTATATTGAACGTCTCTAAAAATAATATGTTAAAAGCCTAAAGCAGTAAAATCAATATGTCACTTAAGCGGTAAGAAGAGGGAAATTGTTATGTGTGTTAGGTTGGGAATACTGAATGTGGAATTTTAGACTTTCCGCGGATTGGTTTTGTGCGGAAACCAAGCAAATACGCACGATCTCGCACAAAACCTCTTTTCCTACTAAGCCAATTATGTAAGATCAATTTTTTAGAGCATTTTAAGGGCATTTTCAAAGATTTTTATGTCATAAATTCATTGTTTTTAGGACATTTTTTCATTATCGATAGGTCATCAAAATCCTAGCCCTAGTCATTTGGAATAGACGTCATCCTAACGGATGCAATTTCGTAGAATTAATTTTTTTACAAATTAATGAAAATTTTCGAGGCAGTTTTCAGTCTACTCTTAAAGGCTTACAATTTGTTACACGTGTCATTAAAATATCCTATTTCTCTTTGGAATTCTCCCCCTGTCAGAGTAACCAGGCTGTAGTCTACAATATGTGAAGTAGCATTCGCGAACTTGGGGTGGAGGGGGTACCTCCTTGGAGGCATATTTATGGTGTCCCGGTGCTAGGGCGCCCGGCACCATGTCTGCACGCAGTTGACGACAACACGCGCTGCCGTATTTATGTACCATCGCGTCAGCTGCGGAATGAATTGATGCTACAAGGGGTAATTCGGTGCCGGCAAACATAAAGTACAGGAAGAGGGGTTGATACCGAGGGTGATGGCTAAATCCACATTATTCATATTGCAACTCGTTTACATTTTTTTACCCCAATATCTGGTTTTATATTCTTTTCCTCCCCCCCCCCCCGGGTATTAAAAAAGAAACATATTCTTGTGACAGGATGCGAGGGAAACCAACAATGTAGAATGAATAACACTAAGTTGCCTGCTTGTAAATACGGACAGCAAAATACGTTATGTAACGTTTTCGGAGCTGTCAGATTCCTTCTCTTCTTCTTACTCGATCTACATGGTGCAGTGACTGCCATTCTTACTTCTGATATCATAGCTTCATATCCAATCCAGGCATATCGATTTTTAGCACAGTAAAAGTATAACAACAAAATCTTCTACAACACCAGACTGAAAACCACTTTCGAAATGTTCGTACTGATAATTATTGCAATTTTTATTAAATTTGCTAGAAAACCGTCCATTTTATTCAAAACCTGCAAAAGGATAAATCCTTACCAGTTTTTGTAATTCATTCATCCATTGTGTTGTGCCCAAGGACAGGTCTTTCACTGCAAATCCAACATTCTTCAGTCTTTCCTATTTTCTGCCTTCCTCTTTGTCTCCTCATATTATTTATTTATTTATTTATTTATTTATTTATTTATTTATTTATTTATTTATTTATTTATTTATTTATTTATTTATTTAGAATATTAACGTGCAAAAACAACAGCACAAGGCCAATTACAGTTTTGCACGATACAAAACAGAACAAAACAACAAATGATGATGAGAATGAATGATAGAAAATGGCAATGAGATGAAATACAAACAATATAATGGTCTACATAATCAATGATCAAATAATAATTATAAAATTATAAAATTAGTCCAATGAGATAATTGAAATAATGGAATAGTCTACATTAATCAATTGACCAAATGCAAGAAATAAAATGGACAAATAATTATTAAAATAGATCAGTGAGTTAAAAACTCAAAGATATACTACACATTAAATGGATCCAAGTTGAATCCATGCAAATTAGCATATTTAATGCATCTGCAGACCGGAGAGAGACATTTAGGATTCTTATTATAAAACAATTTATGAAATCTTAAACCATTAGCAGGAATACGAAGACTGATATTGCTTATGAAAGATTCACAATCAATATCACCCTTAATGACTTTGCAAAAAAATAAATAATCAAGATCCTGACGTCTGGTGAACAAACAACCGCAATTGAAATAATTGCATTTAATCTCATAGTTATAATCGGAATTTGGTAAAAATCTATAAGAACACAAGGAAATAAATTTTCTTTGAATATTCTCCAATTTAGCCGAGTCAGTGGAAGTAATGGAGTTCCATACAACAGATGCATATTCAAGCTTGGATCTAACCAACGTATAGTATAAAATTAATAAACACATAGGAGTGGAAAAAGAATAAGTTATAGACCTAATTAGACCAAGCATTCTTGACGAATGGGTATAAATATATTGCACATGATCATGGAAATATAATTTTGAATCAAGTAGGACACCAAGATCTCTAATACAATCTGTCCTAGTAATTACGACATTACTGAGAGAATAGTTAAATTTTAGGGAGATAGTTTTCCGTGAAAAGGAAATAACAGAAGTTTTGGATTGATTAATTTTCATTCCGTTTTCAACAGACCATTGTGAAATTGAATTAATGTCATTTTGAAGAATTTGACAATCAACCAAACTATTAATTTTGCGAAAGATTTTGAGATCATCCGCAAACAAAAGGCAGCTAGAACTTATTCTTTTACTTATATCATTTATAAATAATAAAAATAAGAGAGGTCCCAATGTAGACCCTTGAGGAACACCGCATAAACTATTAAATGGAACCGAGAGAGAATTACCTAGTCGAACACAAGACTGTCTATCTGTTAAATAATTTTCAAACCAATTAACGTAGTTAGTGGAGAGACCAAAATTACTTAATTTATTTAATAAAATTTTGTGAGGAACAACATCAAATGCTTTGCTAAAATCAAAATAAATTGAGTCAATTTGACCTTGATTTTCAACTATAGACATTATGAGATTAAGATAGGAAACTAAATTAGTAGTAGTAGATTTCCCTCTTGTAAATCCATGTTGGGCCGAATTGATCTTATTTTTGACATAAAATGAAATGTGTTTGTGAATAATTTTTTCAAAAATTTTAGAAAAATTGTTTAGGATAGAAATGGGCCTATAATTAGTAACACTATTTTTATTACCATTTTTGAAAACTGGAATAATGGATGCTTCCTTATTATTATGATAATAATAATAATAATAATAATAATAATAATAATAATAATAATAATAATAATAATAATAATAATAATCCGTGGCGCTACAGCCCACGAAGGGCCAAGACCGACCAGCCGGCTGCTGCCCTCACGGCCACATGCCGAAGCAGAGGTGGACGATCATCCAGCCAGAGTGGAGGTATCCTGTGGGTAGCACGATGAGCCCCCCCCCAGCCGTTATAGCTGGTTTGCGTAACCGGATTTCGCTACCTATCGTAGCTCCCCAAGTGTATCACGATGCTGGGTGGGCACCGGCCCCATACACTGGCCGAAATTTCATGAGAAAATTTCTTCCTCCATGAGGACTCGAACCAGCGCGCATTCCGTAACGCGAGTCCTAGGCAGGCCTCATACGATCCATGTGTCTTAATGTCGTTTATCATCTGATATCTTCTTCTGCCCCGAACTCTTCTCCCGTTCACCATTCCTTCCAGTGCATCCTTCAGTAGGCAGTTTCTTCTCAACCAGTGACCCAACCAATTCCTTTTTCTCTTTTTGATCAGTTTTAGCATCATTCTTTCTTCACCCACTCTTTCCAACACAGCTTCGTTTCTTATTCTGTCTGTCCATTTCACACGTTCCATGCTTCTCCATATCTACATTTCAAATGCTTCTCGTCGTTTCTCTTCACTTCGTCGTAATCTCCATGTTTCTGCCCCATACTCCACACTCCACACGAAGCACTTCACTAGTCTCTTCCTTGGTTCTTTCTCCAGATGATAAGAATAAAAATCAGATTCGTATGGATAGTACTTATCGAGTAAAATAGTGTTAACATTTAAGGGAAAATTTCTTTCTCTGAGAAAAATATACATCTGAGACTAATATGGTGGGCCTAATAGAATATTTTGTTCTTGTACTCTTTAAAACAAATAAGCTGTTAAAATCTGCACAATTATATTATTTCACAAGTATAAGACAAGATTATTATAAATTGTACTAATGGATTTTATCCTCATGGGTCCTGGAGTATAGTATACTATGCTTCATACATGCATTTATTTTCAAATTTTCCACTAGATGGAATCGTTATCGATCACTTTCTTTTGTTTGTCAAGCTCCTTACATGTCTTTGGACTTACAGGAAGCACAAGAAAATCGAATCAGTCACTGCAATGCGTGTTTCAACTATTTGTAAATTAAAATGACTCGAAGCAACTTAATTTCAAGGAACCGTAGGACATGCTTTCGAAGTAAGTACACAATAGGCCTAATAGTAATATGCGTTACAAGAGCGGTATGTTGAAGTTTTCATGTTCAAGGAAAAGTTTGAAAAAGCGAAACGTAGTTGAGCATTTTTAATTTCCGAGAATTGAAAGAAAATATACCGCTCGTATATCGTACATTATTTTGTGTGAAGATCGTTTATTACATACCTGAAAGACGAATTTCTAATTAGTTGCAATGAAATCTCCATCTTGGTGTCTGTTCAATGACGGCAAATTTGCAAAACAAAAATATCTATCTTCAGCATTGTTGCTTTAAAATGTTTTCTGTGTTTACTATACTGCAGCAGGCTGTGATATACGTCTGTCTTTTTTTCCCCCCAGTCCATAAATGCGAACTTAAAACAAACGGTAAGGTTATGTAGTTATTTATTTTTCATTTTAATATTGTAACAATATTATTTATATAACATATTGCAGTAATAACATCGGCATCTGGAATCTTTTTGGTTTTTTTCACGGCTTCATTAATGTTACTTTCATCACGAATCCAGTAACTTTAGTGGAGTTGTAGAGTTTACTTAATTTTTGCAAATATTTAAGAACAATAATTAACAGTGAAATTTAGGTGAAATTGCAGTGGTGAGTTTCCAATTTATAATTACTACTATATTGAACGTCTCTAAAAATAATATGTTAAAAGCCTAAAGCCGTAAAATCAATATGTCACTTAAGCGGTAAGAAGAGGGAAATTGTTATGTGCGTTAGGTTGGGAATACTGAATGTGGAATTTTAGACTTACCGCGGATTGGTTTTGTGCGGAAACCAAGCAAATACGCACGATCTCGCACAAACGTTATGTTTTAGGGGTAAAGAAATTATTATGTAAGTTGTATGATCAGAGACCCGAAGTATAGGATAATATACCTGCATTTGTACCCTAACTCTAACCTATAGAATTTTTTCAGTAATTTTCCTCTTTTCAGTGACTTTTTTTTTTTTTGAAGTGTAGAATTATATTGAACTTTAAAAATAAAACAAAAAATCTCTCAGGACTCAGGGGGTTATAATAGTATGAGTACCGTCATTAATTTCTACTTCATACAGAATAAACCGCAAGTGATATAATTAATTTCAGGGGGTTATTCTTTGAGATATTTCAATAAAAAAGTTTAATACAATTGTCCTTGTTTCAGCTTCCTTTTCGAAATAAAATTTTGTTTTATATGAAACATTTTATGACGTGTTTTGGGAAAGTCATTGACTTAATTCAGTCAATTTAAAAGAACAGTGCATAATGATAATATTAATAAATGATTAAAAGAATTTTAGTTTTGTTTTTAGATGTGCAGAAATTTGATCGGAACAAATGTAACTTTTCGTTCTGAAAAGGAATTTTATAATGTAACATTTGTTCGGATCAAATTTCTGCAAAACTAAAATTCTTTCAATCATTTATTATCATAAAACACTGCTTTCTTAAATTGACTGAGCATATTGGGAATTAAATCAATTGCTTTCCCAAAACACGCTATGAAATGTTTCATATAAAACCATTTTTATCTCGGAAAGGGCGCAAAACGAGTAAAATTGTATTACGTTTTTGTGTTTGAAATATCTCAAAGAATAACCCAAAAAATTAACGACATTACTTACGGTTCACTTTTTATATCTTGACAATGCTACAAGACTACATGTACCATGTGTGGGCAATTACGAACATTTGAGAAGCCTATTTCAAAACGTGCCTTGTCGACCTGGTAACGAAAATGAGCTTTCTGTGTCCATGCATTCTTTAAATATAACTCTACATACAACTGTCATGATTTGGCTTCTTAACGCCCTCTAAACCATTAAAATCTTGCGTTTCAAGTTACTATTTGACATATACATCTTGATTACACAACTTTTAACACTGTATCACTTCGGAATATGTATGGTAAGACTTTCCTGTGTTAAATTTCAACGTACCTCGTTTACATATTTCGACCTATTTATGGGTCATCTTCAGAACTGGTCGTTGTTGGTCTTAGCGCCACTTGTTCTGTTTCCTGTGAGGGTGCGTTCCTGTGGTATAGTGTAGAGTCAAAGAGTGTGTGTGTTTTGAAGTTGAGTTGTGTGTTGAGAATTTCGTTGGGGTGTGTTTTTGTGTGTCTGTATATTTCGTATTGTTCTAGTGTGTTTAGTTGCTGGCTTTTTGGTTGGATATGTAGTATTTCCATATCTGTGTTGATGTCTCTGTAGGTGTGGTTAGCATTTGTGATGTGTTCTGCATATGTGGAGGTGTTTTGTAATTTTGTTATGGCTGTGATGTGTTCTTTGTAACGTGTTTGAAATTATCTGCCTGTCTATCCTATGTAGAAGTTGTTGCAGGTGTTACATTTGAGTTTGTATACGTCTGTGTGGTTGTATTTGTTTGTTTGTTTGTGTTGTTTGTGTGTTGAGATGTTTTTGTAGAGTGCTATTTGTTCTATATGCGATGTTGTAATTTAATTTCTTGAATGAGGTTGAATCAAACTGACTCTTGTCTATAGAAAAATTGCGAAAAAATATTAGTTCCAGCTTAGGAATCAAAGTCTCTCATGCTCTCATTTGATTCTAAATGCACATAAAATCTTTGGTTTCATAATATCTCTTGTCCTGCTGCTAAGAAATTTTACACCTAAAAACGTTTTCTGTGATTTCCCACAAAATTATGGCAATGGACAAAGGTTGTTTTGACAATAAGCTCCTCATTTGTATTTGTTAAATCTCTGTATACTAAAAATATAATAGTACATTATGCAACGAGCCTATAATGGTAGTAATTATGACGCGAGTATGTTTATGAAACGAGCGCAAGCTAGTTTCATAATTTTCATACGAGCGTCTTAATTACCATTATAGTCAAGTTTCATACGATTTTTTCTGCTCGACCATATTTCTAACTTGAAATTATTCATAAGTATTCATGTTATTCTTATCTGACTGAGGAGCGGAACTGACCTTGTGCAATACCTCGTAAATTGTGAGATGTGCGCAGATGCGAAAGTATTGATTTTTTTTTTTTCGAGAAACAGATGTCAACATCGACCTTGACATTAAAAACGAGATGACAAATTGAATTTATTTGAATATTATTTACAATTAACGCTAATTATTAACAGAACTGACTTTATTTCAAATATAGGTGATTTATTGATTTATTGTTGTCTTTCGATTGCATATCCGAGAATAATCGATACTTGCGCTTTCATATTGCTACAATGGTACTTTCTGATTGGTGGAACACCTGAACTTTAATGAATAGGTGTACTTTAATGAGGTCCATTAAAGGGCTGCTACCAGGTGTATAATTACTACATTTCGGCATGGTCGAGCATAAAAATAGTTTCTCTAAACATAGATAAAATAGTTAATTGTAACGAATTTTTTATTTGTTGCTTTTAATGTTTCGTTATCATAAATGACACTTGAACAACGCGATTATATGTAAAATTGCTAATATTAATTATAATAAAAAGTTGTGCAATACAAGTCTTATTAGCTCATTAATGAGTTAGAGGATATGAAATGTGAACACAGCCGTCTATGGATATGAGTGAGCTGCATTTATCATCCCCAATGTTTAATGGAAGTGAATTGCTGTTTATATTCAAAGTCAAGCTGAAACAAAATGAATTACTGGTATTAATAAAAACGATGGGGGCGATTTGTAATCATGCAAGCAATGTTCCTATGGAAACCGTGAACGATCAAGTTTTTATTAAATTATTTAGTTTCAATTAGTTGGTTGTGCAGCTTTGATTAATTTTAGTTCTGACAAATACTGAATAGCTACAGTGTTGAGGGTTGCTGGAACTGTGAAGCTGATAGATTTCAAGAAATAAAACCAAACAGCGCACAGCAGATTGTATCGTGGGTTCAATGTCGGTTGAAACAATTTTCTCCTTACTGCTTCTCGGAATCATCTCTCTCGTATTCCACATGACTCCCACGTAACCGTCTTGTTCTATTAATAAAGGTACGGGCCAAAGTATTCTTATGAAATCCTTCCCATTATTCCACTTAATTTTTCCTGCCACGAGTGTTTTCCAAGAAATAATTCATCACATGTCATCAACCCCGCTGGGATGGGATTAACTGTCTACAACACAACAAATATTACATTTCCTACATATAACATAACACTTTCACTTTTTTCCTGAAACGGACAAAGTGTCTCAATATGCAGATGGATTCACACAAATTTAATGCGAAACTGTGTATCCATCTAAAACTTAGTTTATTACATTCACTGTGTTACATTACATTAAAATATTTAAATACAAGTCTTCAGAATCGAAATGCGAAGTCCCGCATATTTCTGAATTATTGTACCTTCGGTTTCCATCTTTAGGGATTGAAATGAAATGAAGATAATAAGTTATTCTGAAACGTTGCTAATTTATATCTGCACACAAGGTTTGAATAGCCAAACCTCCAAAGAACATCACATATTATACTTCGTTGTAATTATGTTATACCACACTACTACATACCGTATTATGTTTTACTACAGTAAGCCTACATTACACAACATCATCATCATCATCATCATCCTTCACGAATTAGGCCTCTGTAGACCTGTTTCGGCCCCATCTAGCAGTCTTCTTAACGGTCTTCCTGGTCGACGATGTCCTCTAGGTTTATATTGCATCATAATTTTTGGGATTCTTGAATTTTCCATTCTTCTTACATGATCTAGCCAATTGAATTTGTATCTGGTGATTTTTTCTTCTACTGACTCTACTTCTAATTGTTCTAAAATTTCTTCATTCCTTTTTCGGTCTAAAAGAGTATATCCTGCTGTTCTCCTGAAAAATTTCATTTCCGTTGCTTTGATTCTGTTCATGTCTTTTTTCTTTAATGTCCAAATCTCGCTTCCGTATAGAAGGGTGGATAATGCTAGTGTATTATATATTTTTATTCTTGTAGATTTTTGTACTAATTTAGCTTTTAATGTATTGTTTATTATTCCTAGAATTTGTGTAAATTTGGTAATTTTCTTGTTCACATCTTTTTCATTTTGATAAGATATTTCACAACCCAGATAATTGAAATTTTGCACTTGTTCGAGGCATTGGTTATTGTGTATTATCTTACTTCTGACTGGGTCTTGTCCTAAAAATGCCATTACATTACACAACATTACAGCATAATGCATTACTTTACACTTAACGCTTCTAGGCTACATTACACTACAACACAGTACTTTACACTATAACACAGTGGTTCTCACTACAACACAATACGTTACACTAAAATACAGCACTTTATACTATAACACAGTAGTTTGCGATAGAAACCAAATACTCTGCATTACAACACAGTAATTTATACTACAACCCAGTGCTTTAAAACACAATATGTCATATTATATATTACGCTACAACACAGTACTTCACATTACAAGACAATACTTTGCAATAATAATACAGCACTTTATACTATAACACACAGATTACAGTAGGAACCAAGTACTCTGCATTTTAGCACAGTAATTTATACTACAACCGAGTGCTTTACAACACAATATATCAAATTATACATTACGCTACAACACAGTACTTCACATTACAAGACAATACTTTGCAATAATAATACAGCACTTTATACTATAACACACAGATTACAATAGGAACCAAGTACTCTGCATTTTAGCTCAGTAATTTAAACTACAACCGAGTGCTTTACAACACAATATGTCATATTATACATTACGCTACAACACAGTACTTCACATTACAAGACAATACTTTGCAATAATAATACAGCACTTTATACTATAACACACAGATTACAGTAGGAACCAAGTACTCTGCATTTTAGCACAGTAATTTATACTACAACCGAGTGCTTTACAACACAATATGTCAAATTATACATTACGCTACAACACAGTACTTCACATTACAAGACAATACTTTGCAATAATAATACAGCACTTTATACTATAACACACAGATTACAATAGGAACCAAGTACTCTGCATTTTAGCTCAGTAATTTAAACTACAACCGAGTGCTTTACAACACAATATGTCATATTATACATTACGCTACAACACAGTACTTCACATTACAAGACAATACTTTGCAATAATAATACAGCACTTTATACTATAACACACAGATTACAGTAGGAACCAAGTACTCTGCATTTTAGCACAGTAATTTATACTACAACCGAGTGCTTTACAACACAATATGTCATATTATACATTACGCTACAACACAGTACTTCACATTACAAGACAATACTTTGCAATAATAATACAGCACTTTATACTATAAAACACAGATTACAGTAGGAACCAAGTACTCTGCATTACAGCACAGTAATTTGTACTACAACCCAGTGCTTTAAAACACAATATTTTATATGAATCCTTAAGATTCAAATCCTCTATATCCACTTTCACAAAATGAAGGATTTAACAGTAACTAGTGGCAAATAGAGGGAATTTCACAACCTAACAGTGACTTTTAACAAACCCTTTACTTTAAATTTAGTGGCTTTTTTAATTCAAACTGTATAAATTATTCGAATTAATTCTTAGCAAGCAATATGTGGGCGTAACTGAATTACGAACAAAATGGTCTTTAGAGGGTTTTGAATCTAGATTATTCATATTATATATTGCGATATAACACGGTACTTCATATTACAAGACAATACTTTACAATAATAATACAGCACTTTATACTATAACACATAGTTTAGAGTAGGAACCAAGCACTCTGCATTACAGCACATAATTTGTACTACAACCCAATGCTTTAGAACACAATATGTCGCATTACACATTACGCTACAACACAGTACTTCACACTACAACACAATACTTTAAAGCACAGCACTTTATACTGTAACGCAGTAGCTTACAGTAGGAACCAAATACTCTGCATTACAGAACAGTAATTTATACTACAACCAAGTGCTTTAGAACACAATACGTCACATTACACATTACGCTACAACACAGTACTTCACATTACAAGACAATACTTTACACTAAAATACAGCACTTTATACTGTAACGCAGTAGCTTACAGTAGGAACCAAATACTCTGCATTACAGAACAGTAATTTATACTACAACCAAGTGCTTTAGAACACAATACGTCACATTACACATTACGCTACAACACAGTACTTCACATTACAAGACAATACTTTACACTAAAATACAGCACTTTATACTGTAACGCAGTAGCTTACAGCAGGAACCAAATACTCTGCATTACAGCACAGTAATTTATACTACAACCAAGTACTTTACAACACAATACGTCACATTACACATTACGCTACAACACAGTACTTCACATTACAAGACAATACTTTACACTAAAATACAGCACTTTATACTGTAACGCAGTAGCTTACAGCAGGAACCAAATACTCTGCATTACAGAACAGTAATTTATACTACAACCAAGTACTTTACAACACAATACGTCACATTACACATTACGCTACAACACAGTACTTCACATTACAAGACAATACTTTACACTACAATACAGCACTTTATACTGTAACGCAGTAGCTTACAGCAGGAACCAAATACTCTGCATTACAGCACAGTAATTTATACTACAACCAAGTGCTTTAGAACACAATACGTCACATTACACATTACGCTACAACACAGTACTTCACATTACAAGACAATACTTTACACTAAAATACAGCACTTTATACTGTAACGCAGTAGCTTACAGCAGGAACCAAATACTCTGCATTACAGCACAGTAATTTATACTACAACCAAGTGCTTTACAACACAATACGTCACATTACACATTACGCTACAACACAGTACTTCACATTACAAGACAATACTTTACACTAAAATACAGCACTTTATACTGTAACGCAGTAGCTTACAGCAGGAACCAAATACTTTGCATTACAGCACAGTAATTTATGCTACAACTCAATGCTTTACAACACAATACGTCACATTGCACATTACGCTACAACACAGTACTTCACATTACAAGACAATACTTTACAATAAAATACAGCACTTTATACTGTAACGCAGTAGCTTACAGCAGGAACCAAATACTTTGCATTACAGCACAGTAATTTATACTACAACCAAGTGCTTTACAACAAAATATGTCGCATTACACATTACGCTACAACACAGTACTTCACATTACAAGACAATACTTTAGACTAAAATACAGCACTTTATACTGTAATGCAGTAGCTTACAGCAGGAACCAAATACTTTGCATTACAGCACAGTACTTTATGCTACAACCAAGTGCTTTACAACACAATACGTCATATTATACATTACACTACAACACAGTACTTCACATTACAAGACAATACGTTGCACTAAGATACAGTACTTTATACTATAACACAGTAGTTTAAGATAAACCAAATACTTTGCATTACAGCACAGTAATTTATACTACAACCAAGTGCTTTACAACACAATACGTCATATTATACATTACACTACAACACAGTATTTCACATTACAAGACAATACGTTGCACTAAAATACAGTACTTTATACTATAACACAGTAGTTTAAGATAGAAACCAAATACTTTGCATTACAACACAGTAATTTATACTACAACCAAGTGCTTTACAACACAATACGTCATATTATACATTACACTACAACACAGTATTTCACATTACAAGACAATACGTTGCACTAAAATACAGTACTTTATACTATAACACAGTAGTTTAAGATAGAAACCAAATACTTTGCATTACAACACAGTAATTTATACTACAACCAAGTGCTTTACAACACAATACGTCATATTATACATTACACTACAACACAGTATTTCACATTACAAGACAATACGTTGCACTAAAATACAGTACTTTATACTATAACACAGTAGTTTAAGATAGAAACCAAATACTTTGCATTACAACACAGTAATTTATACTACAACCAAGTGCTTTAGAACACAATACGTCACATTACACATTACGCTACAACACAGTATTTCACATTACAAGACAATACGTTGCACTAAAATACAGTACTTTATACTATAACACAGTAGTTTAAGATAGAAACCAAATACTTTGCATTACAACACAGTAATTTATGCTACAACCAAGTGCTTTACAACACAATACGTCATATTATACATTACACTACAATACAGTACTTCACATTACAAGACAATACTTTACACTAAAATACAGTACTTTATACTATAACACAGTAGCTTACAGCAGGAACCAAATACTTTGCATTACAGCACAGTAATTTATGCTACAACCAAGTGCTTTACAACAAAATATGTCGCATTACACATTACGCTACAAACAGTACTTTACATTACAAGACAATACTTTACACTAAAATACAGCACTTTATACTACAACACAATATTTTACACAAAAATATTGCACTTTATACTATAACAGTAGTTTACAGTAGAATCCAAGTATTCTGCTTTACAACACAGTAATTTATACTACAACCAAGTGCTTTACAACGCATTACGTCACATTATACATTACGCTACAACACAGTACTCCACACCACAAGAAAACAACTTATGCAACAACATTACACCACAACACAATATTTATTTTTAAACTACAAAATACTAGATTACGCTACAACACTTTCCAACACGACACAGAACTTTGCACTACAGTACATAACACATAACACTGTAGCACATGTCTTAGAACACACTACTAAGCACTAAATAATGGTGCAGTATGTTATATTACACCAGGACACATTGCATACAATGAGGTATACGCTGAATCATGATACTTCGTTATTCTTCGCCATAAGTGCGATGTTGCCATGTACGTCCGGGCTGCACGACCCAGCAGGTTACGCTGGAAATGTCACACGCATGTATTTACGCACCCACTCTGCATGCAGCACAGCAAGCTGATCCGCACTTGATATCGGCTCGCTCTGAGTGGCCGGCATCCATAATGCACGAGCTGTGGTCAGCGGCAGGACAACAGTTACTTGAATTTCAAAATAATTTCTGAATATGTAAACTTATCAGGGGAGTGGAATATACGATCCCGCCGAACACGAGGTGGTGTGTGCATGTCACAGTTTGTCTAGGGAAAGAAAATACTTCACTTTTCGTCGATATCTTTCACACAAATTATGACTTGAGCAAAGACCTCGAAGGACATTTCTTTCTTTCTGGGAGAAAAATGTCCTCGCTTCATTATTGTCCTCTGCCACAGTACTGGTTTTTTTAAAGAACGTGCAAAACCGGATAATTCTATAATAAATGTAAAAATATACAATATTTTGTTCAAAATGTCAGCATCTGTCTGTCCTGCACAGTTGTTCTGTTCCGAAGAAATATTACGTCTAGTCTCTTGTATGTTTTATAGATCTTCCTTATCAGTGAAGCACTAGTACGGGCTTCATATCTGACCAGGCACTTTAGTTTCTTTTTCACAAAAGGAAAATAGAGATTCTCAGATACGAATACAAAGCAACTTACACAATGTGTTTTCACTTGGAATTAAAGCTAAGATAAGAAATTAGTGACCTAATAGGCTGACTATGAAACGAAGAATGTCTGCAGCACCACTAGGATGTGAGTTGCAGTCATTACGCTTTCACGAGATGTATGTAAAACGTCTGCTTTAGGAGCTCAATTAAAAACAAACAGACCTTGTCTGTCTCTGCCGTGTTGGACGTACGACTCCATCAAGAGTAGCAGGAATACATTATGTTCCACTCTCTCTCCAGATATGCATTCGTTACCAAGATCTTTACGATGGTTTCAGTGCTTTTGTTATCAAGAACAACTCTGTCTTAAGATAGGAGTATTGAATAGTTATGAGCTGGTACTATTGGGATCTCTTACATACTAGTAACGATGAAAAATACTTATAGAGTATCCAACAGAAGTGATGGCAAGTCATGCTGAAGTTATGGTGAATAATGTAAGTTACAAAATACAGGATTATAATAGCATTAGAAATTGTACAATATCCTATAAAATGATAATACAATAATAAAATAATAATAATAATAATAATAATAATAATAATAATAATAATAATAATAATAACTTACTTACTGGCTTTTAAGGCACCAGAGGTTCATTGCCGCCTTCACATAAGCCCGCCATTGGTCCCTATCCTGAGCAAGATTAATCCAGTCTCTATCATCACATCCCATCTCCTCAAATCCATTTTAATATTATCTTCCCATCTACGTCTCGGCCTCCCCAAAGATCTTTTTCCCTCGGGCCTCCCAACTATATGCATTTCTGGATTCGCCCATACGTGCTACATACCCTGCCCATCTCAAACGTCTAGATTTAATGTTCCTAATTATGTGAGGTGAAGAATACAATGCGTGCAGTTCTGTGTTGTGTAACTTTCTCCATTCTCCTGTAACTTCATCCCTCTTAGCCGCAAATATTTTCCTAAGAACCTTATTCTCAAACCACCTTAACCTATGTTCCTCTCTCAAAATGAGAATTCAAGTTTCACAACCATAAGGAAAAACGGGTAATATAACTGTTTTATAAATTCTAACTTTCAGATTTTTTGACAACAGACTGGATGATAAAAGCTTCTCCACCGAATAATAACAGACATTGCCCATATTTATTCTGCGTTTAATTTCCTCCCGAGTGTCATTTATATTTGTTACTGTTGCTCCAAGATATTTGAATTTTTCCACCTCTTCAAAGGATAAATTTCCAATTTTTATATTTCCATTTCGTACTACGTTCTGGTCACGAGATATAATCATATACTTTGTCTTTTCGGGATTTACTTCCAAACCTATCTGCTTACTTGCTTCAAGTAAAATTCAGTATTATATAAGTAAATAAATAAACATCCCACCTCTGATTTGAAATGTGACATTTCATTAAGCTTTACCGATATTTTTATTCCGACTACTCTCTTATCCACATCATTGGGAGTGTTGTCACGGTTTCACAAATTGTCTTTCTTTTAGGCTATTCTACTAATGTTTCGTTATTGTACTGCATATTAATGGAAAACTAGGACAATAGTAGTCATGGTTGCATTTCTGGATCTGATGGAGTTAGTATTCGTCAGCATCTTTCCACGACCTTCAACTTTTCAAAGTTGTTTACAAAATATTCAAATTTCTTAACACTTCAAACAACTTTCTCCGCTTCAGTTCCCTTTCTCGCATCCATCTGTCAAGACCGTGAAGTTATCTTCATGTTTAATTCCTTGGCTGTGGGTTTACATTGTCATAAAGCAGGCAGCGGAATTACTTACGTCACATGACAATGAAATCAAAGGCACGGAGTGGCAGAAGAATAATAAATCCTTGGAATTTTATTTCCTCTCACAATGTGGTTAGTAAGGAAGCTTTCATGTTTGGAACGTGGTCTTGGGAAGTTTATAGTAGTAGACTTGTCCTTCATGCTTCTGTCTGTCATCACACAAGTTGCAGACAAGTGCTGACAGATATCCTTGCTCGAGAGCGTCTCTGTCTGTTGAGTGGTGTTTGCTGTCTTCCACCTATCACCGTGTAGTGGAAGCTCCCTCTAGTCTTGTTCTCTCAACACTACAGGGTGGTGAAAGTGATAAGTTACAAGCAGGAAACAGTGAAACGGATATCAGAGATGTTACAGTCTCTCAGGAAGTGTTACCTCGGCTTGAGTGTCGTATAAGAGGCTGCAGCTATGTTTAATGGGATTGGTTTAGCGTTTCTCAAACTTTTTTGAAGTTGGGGGCCACTTTTTTAAGTCAGAACAGTTCCGAGGACCACCTTACTCTTGTTCCCTTCGAAAGAAAATTTATAGTTTTTGTAGTATACTTTAATATCAATATACCTATATTTTAAAGAAGAATTAATTAATTAACATTAATTAAATTAATTTTATATTAGTGCTTACTTACTTACTGGCTTTTAAGGAACCCGGAGGTTCATTGCCGCCCTCACATTAACCCGCCATTGGTCCCTATCCTGAGCAAGATTAATCCATTCTCTATCTTCGTATCCCACCTCCCTCAAATCTATTTTAATATTATCTTCCCATCTACGTCTCGGCCTCCCTAAAGGTCTTTTTCCCTCCGGCCTCCCAACTAACACTCTATATGCATTTCTGGATTCGCCCATACGTGCTACATGCCCTGCCCATCTCAAACGTCTGGATTTAATGTTCCTAATTATGTCAGATGAAGAATACAATGCTTGCAGTTCTGTGTTGTGTAACTTTCTCCATTCTCCTGTAACTTCATCCCTCTTAGTCCTAAATATTTTCCTAAGTACCTTATTGTCAAACACCCTTAACCTATGTTCATCTCTCAAAGTGAGAGTCCTAGTTTCACAACCATAACATACCTGTTTTATAAATTCTAACTTTCACATTTTTTGACAGCGGACTGGATGATAAAAGCTTCTCAACCGAATAGTAACAGGCACTTCCCATATTTATTCTGTGTTTAATTTCCTCCCGAGTATCATTTATATTTGTTACTGTTGCTCCAAGATATTTGAACTTCTTCACCTCTTCAAAAGATAAATTTCCAATTTTTATATTTCCATTTCGTACAATATTCTCGTCACGAGACATAATCATATACTTTGTTTTGTCGGGATTTACTTCCAAACTAATATCTTTACTTGCTTCCAGTAAAATTTCCGTGTTTTCCCTAAACGTTTGTGGATTTTCTCCTAACAACATATTCACGTCATCCGCATAGAAAAGCAACTGATAATTTTATATTAGCATTAACTAATTAAGCTGATGTTAATAGAAGAAAATTCATTTTTGTTTCTTTAATAATTCAAGGCTGTTAGAGTTTGGATAATCTTTAACTTATTAACTAAAAATAAATAAATAAATAAATAAATAAATGCTAGTACTCATATTAATGGGATGGAAGAGCCTGCCGATTCTTGCACAATTGGACGTATGCTGGTAAGCTCAAGTTGGAGATTACCACATACATCGAGTCGATTTCGGTAGCCTACTCTGTTTTTATTAGAGTTAGTGATGAAAACCCTTTCTCACACAGATACGTAGAAACAAACTGGATTATAATCTCTAAAGCACCATTGTACAGTTCACTATATTCTCTTTTCATTTGTGTTGCGGTCCAGAAATTAACCGTACCTTCAGCTTGGAATTTCATTTTAAGTCCGGTCTCATTAGAGTTCAATTAACTGTTCTCTTTCACTCAATGAAAGTTTGTTGGTTTCAATATCGCAATGAAAGTGATCACGAACCCATGAAAATTCTTCAGAAAATATTTCAAATTGTTACCTCAGAGTTGGATCGACAAAGAATTAACATCCCACCGCTGTATGATCCCAAAATTATAAATATTTTTATCAATAGGCCACATTACTGTGGCTATAATAACACAAAATTTCAATATGAAAATTTCCCCAAACAAAACAAAAATTATGGCGTTCCAAGGCAAATAGCCCGTTAGGAGTAAAATTTGCATTGGAACCGATACGTTAGAACAGGTAAACTCATTTAAATATTTAGGTTATAATTTGACATATTTACCTGTTACTGATATATCTGAAAATATTCAATATTTTAATGGAGCCGTAAAAACCATCAACCAGGTTTTCACAACCACGAAAACCCAAAAACATACCTGGTTAAAAGCATATAAAGTTCTGGCAAGACCTGTCCTCATGTATGGTAGTGAGGCCTGGACTGTCCGAAACTCAGATGTTCAACGCCTAACAACTGCGGAAATGAGATTTCTAAGGAGGACTGCCGGCTACAGCTTGCTTGACCACAAAAGGAATGAACTAATTACAAAAGAATTGAAAATGACACCTATTTATGAACATCTCAACCACTATAGACAAAAATGGCTTAACCATGTCAATAGAATGAACCGTTCAAGACTCCCAAGACAAATTCTCCGCTATATACTTACCACAACTATTAAATCTGCATCGACATGGGGAACTATTAATAATGGAATTCCTCAAGGATCAATATTAGGTCCCCTACTTTTTCTAGTGTTTATACATGATCTTGCCCCCCTAATAAAAGATGTAGGTCATCCCATATTGTTTGCAGATGACACAAGTATAGTAATTACAGCCAATAACTCCAACACATTCCAATCTTCAACAGAGGAAATTCTCTTCAAAATATGTGACTGGTTCTCAGTCAATAAATTAGTATTAAATTGTAACAAGACTAACATAATTCAATTTAAATTCTGTCCAAATTCAAAGTCGCAAACTTCTAGCGCAATAATTAATAATATATCCCTGTTAGAAAGAACAACAACCAAATTTCCTGGCTTAAAAATAGATAAGGTGTTAAATTGGAAAAATCATATTAAAGAAATTACCCCCATACTAAATTCAGCTTGTTTTGCTATTAGATCTATGCAAAAGATAGTAAATATCAATACCTTAAAAACAATATACTTTACATACTTCCACTCGGTAATGAGTTTTGGTATAATATTCTGGGGAAATTCCACAGATAGTAACAATATATTTCTATTACAAAAAAGAGTAATCAGAATAATAGTAGGTGCCAAATCTAGGGAATCGTGTAGGGCTATTTAAAAAAAAACTACAAATAATGCCCATGGCTTGTCAGTATATCTTTTCATTAATAATCTTCCTCGTATGTAATCGTGAAAACTTTGTAACTAATTCAACAGTTCATAGCATAAATACACGTCAAAAAATGACTTTCATACTCCATCGGCAAGTCTATCGTGCTATCAAAAAGGAGTGCGTTATATGACAGTAAAAATTTTTAATAGCCTCCCTATCGATATAAAAAATGAAAGTCAAAACATAAGATTATTTAAGGCCAAATTAAAGAAGTACCTAATTTCTCACGCCTTCTATTCTGTAGGTGAATTCATGACATTCAATAACACTTCATGAAATTGATACTAAAACTTTGTGTTGTACTAGTAGACTATATTGTAAATCTCGTCTGTATATATTTCATCTAGACTGTGACTATAAATTAAGACTTTATAATAGTATTAAGTTTTTTGACTTGTTCCATATTGTAGCTGTAAGCATGTATGAATACCATGGAATGTTAATAAATACAATACAACACAATACACATGGAAGACGATCTTTGGACGCCCCCTGAAAAGATGGACGGAGACCGTAACAGGACACTAGGCAATTCAGTCAGGATGTCAGACAGTTAACGAACGGAAATTTGTAGGAGCATTCTTACCAGCATACGTGCTGTTATTGGCTGAACATACAGAAATATTATAAATTATAATAGCTAAAATAACTGTCTTAGGTCCTTCTTGCACGATTCCCACTAATTGTGGTACCAAAGTTCCTGTAATTACATCGCAGGGCTGTAGTATCGTTGTCCTGCCTTCTGCCTTTCTGAGAACTCCAGCAGGTAACCAGGGAGACTGAACTGCTCCAGTTTGCAACTGGTCACATGATACAGGTGTCAGCTTCGAGCATATGGATGCTTTGCTGCCCCACTCATAAAATTAAAACGAACTATAATAATAATAATTGGTACTTGTTATGTATTTGATTACCTTCCAAAAATACCGTGTCTTAATTTTTCATAAAGTGGAATTGAAACGTATGTCGACCTGGTTGGCGAGTTGGTATAGCGCTGGCCTTCTATGCCGAAGGTTGCAGGTCCGATCCCGGGCCAGGTCGATGGCATTTAAGTGTGCTTAAATGCGACAGGCTCATGTCAGTAGATTTACTGGCATGTAAAAGAACTCCTGCGGGACAAAATTCCGGCACATCCTGCGACGCAGATATAACCTCTACAGTTGCGAGCGTCGTTAAATAAAACATAACATTTGTTTTTGAAGCGTATCAAAAAGCAGTTATTCTTTCGGATTTCAAAGCACCTTTTCACGTCCTAACCAAACGTGAAAATTCAGTCTTATTGCAGGATATAAATAAGTTGATCACCCAGCTCCAGAAACAAAACAAATAATTTTCCAATGGATTTCTTTTCACTGCGGCATTTTAGGAGACGAACTGCTGATCCTTTAGCAAAAAAAGGTTATAAAAATATCGCTAGCTTTAATTGAGGCTCTGGCTCATGTCTTCTATTATGTATGTATGTATGTATGTATGTATGTATGTATGTATGTATGTATGTATGTATGTATGTATGTACAGGGATATCATTTTATTTTTACTAACATTTCTAATAGTAACCTGGCTATACCTTTGGATTAAAATTTGACAACTGGAAACAACGTTTGCTACACCTTCCCAAGACTGGAGTTCGATGATACTGGCGTAAAATGCGAACGAATCACTTTACTAGGTAAAGGAGGGAAGAAAAGTAGTTCATCCATTTACGGAAAGTAGAAAATATCGCGATTTTCAGTTTGATAATTTTCATTAGGCTTTTCTTTAATCGAAATACAGTACTGTGTTAACAATGAGTGTTTTTACTCACCAACTGAGCTATCCATTCGCACGTATTCATTATGCAGTGTATATTATACTGCCTACAGCACATTAGCGTACAATATAGAGAATGAAGTTAAATTGAAAAATAATCATAATATGGATATTTAAACACATTTTTTAAAATGCTGGTCGTCATTTCGATACAGGCTTCAGTTCTAATGTGCATATTATCGCACTATAGACTATTGTACCTAATTCCAATTACCAGGTTCGTCCTTCGTACCAGTAACTCATGTTGAAATAATTCTGTACCTACTCTATAAAAGAGTACCTACCTTACGTACTGTAAATTCAATCTTCACTTTTGCCCGATCAGAAAAGATAAAACTACTCAGACATGCTATCTACTGTCCGTCCAAGTAGTTTTGTCGTAGAAAGGAGGGAAATCACGTGACAGTTAATTAACGAGGCCCTTTTATTTAAGTTATTTAAAACAGTTGTATAGTATTATGTAGATGTCCAATTCCTAATAAATTAAGTTTTCAGAAAAGAGCTAAAACAGCCCAGTCACTAGCCTTTACAGAGGAGCGAGCAGAAGCGGGTGGGGGAAACCGGAATGCGACATAGGCAAACTGACGACAGTGCCTGTGTGAGAATAGGATTCAATATGGAAAGCTCTTTCGTCACTGGAAAACGCGAACATTTTTCTGGAACGTACTATACTCACTAACTCAGTACTGTTTGTGTTTACTATGACCGTAAGGCGACTTTGACTGTATATGCTTGGCTCTGTGTGGAGAACGGTTGGAAATTTACTAGTAGACGGGGTAGGAGTGAAATACATTAAAAAACTCAGGTACAATAAGAATTGAAGTAAAAATAAAATGATGTCCCTGTATTTATTAACACTACAATTGCGTATACACCCGTGACAGTGATATATGATATACAATAATTCCAAAATTACAGTAATAAATTGGTACATTATGCAACGATCCTATAATGAAGGTAATTAAGAAGTGAGAATGGATATTTATGAAACGAGCGCAAGCGAGTTTCATAATTTTCATACGAGCTTCTTAATTACCATTATAGGCGAGTTTCATACGACTTTTTATGCTCGACCATATTTCTATCTTGATATTATTAATTTTATTGTATCTGACCTGGAGCAATGTCCCGTATGTTGTGAGATGTGCGCAGACGCGAAAGTATTGATTTTTTTTACCTTGCTAGGCCATAAGAACCTACAGAGATAACATTGAAATAAAATTAGACATTGAAAAACGAGGTGACAAATTGAATTTTTTTTAATATTATTTACAATTAACGCTAATTATTATAGTAACAGAACGTAACCTTCTGCGACAGTATTGGATTTCCAGCCTCCGTGACTTTTCGCTAATTGTCTTTCGATTGCATATCCGAGAATAATCGATACTTGCGGTTTTATAACGGTAGAAAGCTGACCTGTCATTGGCTGAACAGTTGTAACCTGAGTCGTCATTGGCTGAAAGACCTGACCTTTAATGAGTAGGTGTACTTTAATGACATACATTAAAGGTCTGCTACCAGGTGTATAATTACTACATTTCGGCATGGTTGAGCATAAAAAATAAAATAAACGTAAATTTATTTCTAACTATAAATAAATATATCCAATAAACCTAGGACTATAAATAAAAACTATTCTATAATAACGCCTACAATAAGCAAAAGTAAACCTAACTTGTAATTGCTTCCATTTCACCCAACTATTACCAATTTAAGTAATTACATATCACCTTAATTAATTACATACCAACTTAATTACATATCATCTTAATTAGTTACATGACACAACTTAGATAATTACACCGCACCTCCAATTACATTTTCAGTCTAATCTTCTCAACCTTTCCTTAAATGTATTGATTTTGAGAGGACCACCCTGAAAGATTGCCGCAGGTAAGCTGTTCCAGTCTACTATTGTGCGGTTAACAAAGGAAAATTTTGCCACGTCCGTCCTTTGTTTTCTACATTTAAACTTCCCAATATGATCAGCCCTTCCTAAGTATGATGGTGTTACTAACCTTGCATTGATGTCGGTCCATGCTTTGTGTCCCATTTGAGTCTGGTTTTTCGTCGCCTTGATTTGAGAAATTCCCACCCTAAGTCTTTTAGTATCTCTTCACCATGTCCCCTCCCCATTTTGACATATTTTGGCGCCTTGCGTTGGACCTTTTCTATTGAATCGATTTGGTTTTGTCTGTACGGATCCCAAACTACTGCTCCATATTTCATAATTGGGCGAACAAGGGTTTTGTACTCTAGTTCTTTTGACCTTCGGTTAGATTTCTTCAGAATACGCATCGAGAAATGTAGTGCTTTCCAGGCTTTCCTTGCGTTGTTAGTGACTTGTTCCTTCCAACCCAGTTTGTTACTTGACGATATGTGTCAGAAAAGGAACATTGTCTCTTTAGTTGCAGTTATTTTAATTTTATAAAATTTCTATTGCTTCTTTAAACATTAAGTACAACAGTTCATATTAATATTAGCGATAATTTGGATATATTCCAAGAAAAATGTTAAAATGTCTGAAATTATTCAAATTATCCCTCTTTACTCTAATAATTGTACATTAGATTCACCCATATCACATAAACTATTTTTCGTTGTAAACAAAATTGCTGTCCACTTTGTAGTGCACTTGTTTTGAGAGCAGTTCCCGATACCACTAATCACGTATAAAACTGGTTGATATGTGCTGTCAGCCCAAAATCTGTGATCAGAATATGGACTCATCTGAATCACATTTAGTACCGATATCGTGTTTCAGCTGCAATATGATGGAAGATATTATCTGCGTCAATCTACTGCTGACGTCCGTGATTGCGAACAGCTATGGCCAGTAATTACGGACCAGAACTGAAGTAAGATAAGAGATACATTGTATTAAATTGCCCTCCGATCTGGAATAATGGTAACAAATGTTACTGAAACGAAATTTAAATTTCAGACAAGACTAGTGATATTTTTCTCCCCAAGAGGAAATCATTTTCTAGATTACCAAGAAGCCCTCCGATTGATAATTTAAGAATTCTCATCATTAGGGGTGTGATTTTATGGTGACTATTTCGTTTATATGACGTCATTCCATTTTCGACCAATGAAGTGTAATGAAATTTTGAATTCCAACTAATCACAGTCACACTTTGCGATAATTTTTGCAGTTAGATTTATCGCTATCAATTTATCGTATGGTCGTTCTTTTGTTTAGTCGTTGTCGCAAACTGTTTCCCCGTAAATTGATGATCATGAATACATTAAGATGCAACTACACGGTTAAACTTTTCTTTCAACTTTAAAGCAATGAATGCAAGATTGATATTTAATATTAATTAATATATTTACGCAGTGAAGACGACGTTCAAAACGGCGCACCATGTAGACACAAAATATTCATGCATCTTAATTGAACGTATCTTTTAAACTTGATTCTTTCAATATTCTTCCCAGATTGCACGCATACGCGATTGGAATATTGAACTGTGTAGATGCAGCTTTAGTTCCGTTACACACTACAGCGAGAATGCGTTTGTCGAGCTATAAAAAATGCTTTCGTGTAGCACCGATTGTAACGGTCGAAATAAGACACAGCTGACATTGGTCCTGCTCCCACAGGTAGCATAACCTATAAATACCCTATAAAATTTGTATCTTGTGAACGAAATGAAACAATTAATAGAAAGTCAGATGTTCAAATTTATGTAACATCATCGCATATCAAATTCAATGACCTTGCATAGTAATAATAAGGTATTTTCATCAAACTGCCTTCCGTATGGTGTAATACAATTCGTGTTTTAATTAGGCCTATCTATACAGAGATGGCTTCACTGTGTAGCAACATGTCTCGCTACGAATACATAAGCATTGGTATATAGCTGTCCCCACTGTTACTGCTTAATTAAATTATGATTTCAGCAGACAATGAAAATGTATTTATGTTATAATAATAAGAGAAAAGTGCGGTACATGTAATTAACATTGTTAAACCTGTATTTCGCAATTGGCATTACTGAATAATAACGTCGAATTTCTTTATTGCAGTAATCGATATACATCTATTTCAATTTCACAATGTCTGAATAGGTTAAGTATTCGTTAATAAACAATTATTATCATTTTGTGATCGAATTTTAGGGATATATTATTTACATATTTATTTTATTCACGAAATAGTCCTAATAAATGCCACTCGAGGTCTGAGATTTCCCAGATAAATCTCAGACCTCTCGTGACATTACTACAGATTATTTTAACCTGATTTCGATGATTAAAGTGGTTAAATTTCGGTGAATTTTGGCAAAGAAAACAAGCAATTTCGTGCATATTTCGCACTCTAAAACTTAAAAAATAATGAAATAACATTTTTATTATTATTATTAAAACAATCTCTTTGTAACTAACAGACAATTGCTTGCAACATTAATTAAATTCATAATTTAATTTCATTCGAATGTGAAGGGGTGACGACACTGCCTTCTTGAAGTCAGTTGTTGCGGGAAAGAGTAATGACCATTGACTGTCTGACAGCAGTCCCTGAAACTATGCGTACATCGTTGCCAGGTGCTACATGTATGTAATGATGAACAAATAGCCTATGTAAAAATGTTCATGCATGTTTCATAACAAAGAAAATTTTCACTTTTTATTTGGAAGACAGAGTGATTTTTCATCATGAAACCTGTCCTTTTTTTTTAGAATGTCGTGATTACGATCTATCTATCTATCTATCTATCTATCTATCTATCTATCTATCTATCTATCTATCTATCTATCTATCTATCTATCTATCTATCTATCTATCTATCTATCTATCTATCTATCTATCTATCTATCTATCTGTCTGTCTGTCTGTCTGTCTGTCTGTCTGTCTGTCTGTCTGTCTGTCTGTCTGTCTGTCTGTCTATCCATCTATCCATCTACCTAGCTACCTATCTATCTATCTATCTATCTATCTATCTATCTATCTATCTATCTATCTATCTATCTATCTATCTATCTATCTATCTATCTATCTATCTATCTATCTATCTATCTATCTGTCTGTCTGTCTGTCTGTCTGTCTGTCTGTCTGTCTGTCTGTCTGTCTGTCTGTCTGTCTGTCTGTCTGACTGTCTGACTGTCTGACTGTCTGTCTATCTATCTGTCTATCTGTCTATCTGTCTATCTGTCTATCTGTCTATCTGTCTATCTGTCTATCTGTCTATCTGTCTATCTGTCTATCTATCTATCTATCTATCTATCTATCTATCTATCTATCTATCTATCTATCTATCTATCTATCTATCTATCTATCTATCTATCTATCTATCTATCTATCTATCTATCTATCTATCTATCTATCTATCTATCTATCTATCTATCTATCTATCTATCTATCTATCTATCTATCTATCTATCCACCTATCTATCTATCTACCTATCTATCTATCTACCTATCTATCTATCTATCTATCTATCTATCTATCTATCTATCTATCTATCTATCTATCTATCTATCTATCTATCTATCTATCTATCTATCTATCTATCTATCTATCTATCTATCTATCTATAGTTTCCTGCCCAAGTGCAGATCATTCACCGCAAATCCAGCATACCCCAGTTTTCCTACTCTTCCTCCTTCCTCTTAAATAAAACACTGCTACTTCAGAAGTCTTAACTCAATTATCATTTCTCCCGTGGAACGTTGTAATTATGAGAAATGCTTCCTAAATGGACCGTTTTACATATTTCATTTGATGCTAATGGAATCCTAAGACAATTTCTCTCCCCTCACAAAACGCAGTATCTTAAAATAACACAAAAAGTGTTGAATGTATCCCTGGTGTGTTGCAAATTTTTACACTCCCCTCCCAGTTTCTTCCCATCAAACTTAATTGTCTGTAGAAATACTTCCGAGGAGAAGTTGCCTTAGTAACAAGGAATTGCAGGCTGCGTGCAGCTCGGAATCTCTGCACCCCAATCCATATGAAGGCGACTTCAGGCATATTCAAATTTGCGAAAAACTACTTGCAGTATGTATCCATTATTTACTTTTGAAGTTATGGATTATGTATAACACGTTTGTTAATTAAATACTTCAAATATTTTAATTTTAATTTGCGATTTAATTTGCTGTCATTAAACCATGTTATATATTTTAGTTTTTTTCAGTATTTATCCATTTATGTATTTTTATTTATTTATTTTCTGTTTATTTATTTATCTATTTATTTGTGCGTGTACTTATTTATTATTTATTTATCTGTTTATTTACTTATTTATTAAATAACTTATTTATTTATTTATTCATTCATTCATTCATTCATTTATTTATTATTTATTTATTTATTTGTGTATATATATATATATATATATATATTTATTTATTTATTTAATTATTTCTACTGGCTGAATTAAGGCTATAAGTTCTTCTCTTCCACGCAACCGTATTGAATCATATTGACTTAAGAAGAAAATTCATAAATGTTTTCTTTAGTTCTAAATATGCAGTGCCTGAGAAAAGTGACATAAGTCAGTTTCCACAAACCTTTTTTGATAATTTATTGACAACTTACACTGGTTTATGTCGATTTGATTTTTTTTTTTTTCTGTATGAATTATTGTAATGGGAGAAATACTTACGTCTCTTTTTCCAAGCGAGCAGATGTTCCGTAAGTTGTCAATAAATTATGAAAAAAGGTTTGTGGAAACTGACTTGTGTCACTTTTCCCGGGCACTGCAGAAGTGTTTCTGTGGTTCAAAAATTAAGAATTATACACAAATAATAATTCTTAATAGAGATATCAAATTAGAGTGAAGAAATATTTATATGATATATTTTTTTAATTTTTGTTACAATAAACTGGAAATTACTTTTAGCAATCGTAGAACTCCTCCTTTGTGTGGTGAGCATGGTGCAAGTCATTTCTTAACACAGTGACCATATCAGAAAATAATACACACAAAAATCCATTTTTCTGAATCAGGAATTGAAGTAGAAGCCACTAAACTTGGAATGAGAAACAATTATTAGGTAAATTGATGTGAAGTAATTTATTTTGAACCAACCTATACCAGGGAAAAGTGAACGTCACTTCCTGCCTACTCACCCTTCTCAACAATGTTAACGCGCTACCATGTTGATCTTCACCCTCTCCGAGTCGACTTCACCCCCCGTGAAATATGCAGACGCTAGACGCATGTGATTGCATATAGTTGGGGGTTCAAGGAGTCGCCCTACACCTTCACACAAACCGACACTTTGGATATAAGCCTTACATTCCTCGAGCGCGCAACATCCAACCCCCTGGTAGCCGCATACACTCTTAATACAACCCCTCAGCCGGAATATTCTACAAGGGTAAGGCAGTCGTAACAAGGGGACAAGAATATTTAAAGAGCTTAACCAAAATTTCTTCGACGACAACTGGAGGACGATTTATCAACGTTTGTATGCATCAGACCGCACGTGTGTTGAAACGTAGCTGACGGATATCTTGCCTTGTTAATTCTTTTTTAGGAGTCCTTACAAAGAGTCTCCGTGCCATATGCACCGGATGCCAAGGAAGAATGAGCGGGCGATCGTCAGTCTGGCATATTACCATGTCTACAAACGCTAAAAGCATTACGAATTGATCAAAAGATTCGACTTGCGCATAAGAATACCAGCATTAATATTCTGATGCCCTTTGAAGAAAAGTCGACTCGGTGTAATGTACAACTCCAGGGGGCTTCCTGCTGTTATTTCATAATTTATGCGAAGGTTTTCTCCGCGGTACGACCCCAAGCATTAGGTGATCCAGGTTGCAGATTCGTCTGGGAAGTAGAGATTCTCTGGTTATGTCTTCCTTTGTCCTAACAGTTATATTGTTTCATCATCATGATCTTCGTCTTCTTCTTCTTCTTTTTCTTCTTCAAGATTCTAGACCAGTAGGTCCGTTTCGACTCACAAAATGAAATTTCAAATTAGACATTATAAGGATATTTTTAATGCATCTTCATCACACAACTTTTAACACAGTATCACTTCGGAATATGTATGGTAAGACTTTCCTGTGTTAAATTTCAACGTACCTCGTTTACATGTTTCGACTTATTTATGGGTCATCTTCAGAACTGGTCGTTGTTGGTCTTGACGCCACTTGTTCTGTTTCCTGTGAGGGTGTGTTCCTGTGGTATAGTGTAGAGTCAAAGAGTGTGTGTGTTTTGAAGTTGAGTTGTGTGTTGAGAATTTCGTTGGGGTGTGTTTTTGTGTGTCTGTATATTTCATATTGTTCTAGTCTGTTTAGTTTCTGGCTTTTTGGTTGGATGTGTAGTATTTCAATGTCTGTGTTGATGTCTCTGTGGGTGTGGTTAGCATTTGTGATGTGTACTGCATATTTGGAGGTGTTTTGTAATTTTGTTATGGCTGTGATGTGTTCTTTGTAACGTGTTTGAAACGATCTGCCTGTTTGTCCTATGTAGAAATTGTTGCAGGTATTACAAAGAACACATCCCAGCCATAAAAAAAATACAAAACACCTCCACATATGCAGAACACATCACAAATGCTAACCACACTCACAGAGACATCAACACAGACATGGAAATACTGCACATCCAACCAAAAAGCCAGAAACTTAACACACTAGAACAATATGAAATATACAGAAACACAAAAACACATTCCAACGAAATTCTCAACACACAACTCAACTTCAAAACACACACTCTTTGACTCTACACTATACCACGTGAACACACCCTCACAGGAAACAGAACAAGTGGCGCCAAGACCAACAACGACCAGTTCTGAAGATGACCCATAAATAGGTAGAAACATGTAAAAGAGGTACGTTGAAATTTAACACAGGAAAGTCTTACCATACATATTCCGATATGTTTAATGTTTTAAAGAGATTATGTGCATCGCAGTATTTCCTGAAACTACAACATTCATCAAATGGAATACACAATCTATATTTGTTAATGTTAGCGAACCCATCCTAATTTATTTTTATATTTTAAGAGGTTATGCACGTAACAGCATTTACTCAAAGAAACCATACAGCCATTATGGATGTCGTCTCTTTAAATGGGCTCTAGGCAATTTCAACAACAAAAATAATGTATTAATTTATTAATAACTGAATAATGTGTTCTTATGCTTGCTTATTTCGTCTATATTTATATACAGGGAGATCGTTTTAAAATAGTTGCTGGAGAAGATTCATGAAAAACGTTTTTAATTAAGTATTAAACTAAATTTCCGGCTTTCTTTATAGTTGTGAAACTTGGACTCTCACTTTGAGAGAGGAACATAGGTTAAGGATGTTTGAGAATAAGGTGCTTAGGAAAATATTTGGAGCAAAGAGGGATGAAGTTACAGGAGAATGGAGAAAGTTACACAACACAGAACTGCACGCATTGTATTCTTCACCTGACATAATTAGGAACATTAAATCCAGACGTTTGAGATAGGCAGGGCATGTAGCACGTATGGACGAATCCAGATATGCATATAGAGTGTTAGTTGGGAGGCCGGAGGGAAAAAGACCTTTAGGGAGGCCGAGACGTAGATGGGAGAATAATATTAAAATGGATTTGAGGGAGGTGGGATATGATGATAGAGTCTGGATTAATCTTGCTCAGGATAGGGACCAATGGTGGCTTATGTGAAAGCGGCAATGAACCTCCGGGTTCCTTAAAAGCCAGTAAGTAAGTATTAAACTAAATTTTAATTAAACAAAAATTATTATTCGTATACAAATTTGTGTGCTTGATTATTCCTGGGAGTATAGAGACAAAAAATTTCATTTAACATGGCCTAATTCTAAAGTACTTAACCGTAGTATTAATTTCCAAATGAATCCAATTCTCTATAATGACATATTATTATCTATACAATTGGCGCCGCATCGATGTGTGAATCGTTTCAACTATTAATTCGATGATGTTTGGATAAAGGGAGATAACTCATAAAAATGAGTTTTGAGATCTAAATGAATAGTAAACTTCGGATCCCTTTGCAAATACCTTTCCACACAAATAAAACATATAAAATGCCAGTATTATATTTTTTAAAAGGCATATTGGTTCCGTTAAGTACAATGTTAATTGATAAAAGAGTTCTATTCAGTCATTACTTAACATAAGTATTATGCTAAGTATTGACTGAATAGAACTCTTTTTGCAAATCTATTCTTTCAGGTAAAGCTCCCTGAAAAGCAGATTTTAATAATTTCAAGGGAAAAATTGTTCCGAGGCCGGGTATCGATCCCGGGACCTCTGGTTAAACGTACCAGCCGGCCCCGGAACAATTTTTCCCTTGAAATTATTCAAATCTGCTTTACAGGGAGCTTTACCTGAAAGAATAGATTTGCATAATATATGCGTTACTGTGTACGTTAACAGAAAACCACAATTCCAAGTCACACAGAGATTGTGTGCACTCGATGTGGGTCTCTGGCGTTTCGTCAGCCCACGCGAGTTGTGTGGATATAAAGGGAAAAGTTGAGACGTTGTCGGGTGCAGTTCCCGGGTAGCTCAGTTGGTAGAGCGCTGGTACGTTCAACCAGAGGTCCCGGGATCGATACCCGGCCCCGGAACAATTTTTCCCTTGAAATTATTCAGAACTCTTTTTGACGCTAAATAACCTAAGCTGTTGATGAAGCGTCGTAAAATAACCCAAAAAAACTAGGCCTCATGGAAGGAGAAAGCGATTGTGAAGCAATTAACGAGAAGGCTCCACTTTGATAAATTTAAATGCGGGGAGTATGAAGATAAAAATTGAAAATATCAAACATTTACTTAAAGTCACAAACATCCTTACAATTCCAACCATGCTCACAATACAATCACGAACGTCATAAAAGATTCAAGCAATTATATGGATTCTATAAATTTATTTTATATGAATTGCTTGTCTGTACTCTTGTCTACAACTTGTATAGAGCACATCTAGGTCAGAAAGCATGGGTAGACATAACTGCTCGGTTAGAAAAGCCAACGTACTATGGTAGGAACGATCATGATTTTAAAATCAAATGTAGGAAACAGAAAACGGATGTAGGTAAATTCTCATTTTTAAATAGAACTATAAATGATTGGAATGACCTACTTGCAGCGGTCTTTGAGGGCTGTCCTTCCTGAAGGAGATTCAAGAATTACTTAAAAAGTTGTGTATAAAGTGCAAATTAAAATTAAGGTGACATTTAACATTTAATTTTTTAAGGTGACATGTATTTATTTAGCCTGACGAGTTACTTCCTTGGTTTGAATTGTAAATTATTTAAAAATAGCGTATAAGAGGGCCTTAGACTAGAAATGTGTAGTTTAAATGTAGTTCTGTTTATAAGTATGCATAAGGGTGTAATTATTTGACTTATTTGAACTGTTGTATCAGTGAAGCGAGGTGAGTCAGTGAAGTTATGGTTTTACAGTGCAGTGAACAGTTCCGATCAGTGATAATTTATAGCGTCAATGAAATGTGTCCTATAGTGTCAGTGAAATGTGTGCTAAAGTGTCAGTGAAATGCGTCATAGTGTCACTACAGGGACTGAGATGAGAGTAAAGTGAAAGACTATTGAAACTTATGTAGGGCCTATACATAATTATGTAGGTTGTATTGTAAAATTAGTTACTTTATTTGTGTTTTATTATTATTGTGTTAAATTGTATTGTGTATTCTTATTGTATTGTGCATAAAATTGTATATGTATTGTAAAATTGTATTGTGTACTGTAAATTTTATTGTGTATGCTTATCATTTATTGTGTATTGTTTATATTGTATATACCACTGCCACCGGGTGCTTGCCCACTTGCAGTGTAAATAAATACATACATACATACAACTTTGCGATGTCTGTCGGCCGAATTTGTGTGCATCCTGTATGCAGTCGTAATAGTGGTGTACTGCTTATCTACATATAATGCAACAGTGAACCTCTGGCTTTACACAGAATTTCAAAATATTACAAACCGTCTCTACATACAATTCGAGCCCTGTCTTGTATACTAAGAGGATGACAGGTTTCCTGTGTACAGAATATTCCAGAGTGTACGACGCGCTGCCTATAGATGAGCAGAAAGGCGGGCGATATGCACTGGCGCTGCATCTTGCGCCCGCGAGGTTATCTGCGCCAGAAAACAGGACGGGAGCAGTCAGAAGGAAACATCATAAATCATAGTGGGCATCCACCCAGCCTGGAGTAAGAGTAACTCATCCAAGTTGTCATTTTTCATGCTGATAGAAGAGACACAAGCGTCTACAGGGCATTTTTCTCCCCTTCAGACAGGAAGAGAGCGGCTCAGAACGTGGCACGCAGAGTGGCCTCAAAAACAAGCAACAAGAATAACGCTGAGCAATTCTATAGAAAATATTATATACCAGTACCGATGGCATCAGTGTGGTTTTAGGCGTAATAGATCGACTATTGATCAGATTTGTTTGTATTCGACAGATACTGGGGAAAAAAAATGAGAGTATAAGGGTGCAGTACATCAGTTATTCATAGATTTAAAAAAGGCGTATGACTCGGTTAAGTGAGAAGTTTTATATAATATTCTTATTGAATTTGGTATCCCCAAGAAACTAGTTCGATTAATTAAAATGTGTCTTAGTGAAACTTACAGCAGAGTCCGTATAGGTCAGTTTCTATCTGATGCTTTTCCAATTAACTGCGGGCTAAAGCAAGGAGATGCACTATCACCTTTATTTTTTAACTTCGCTCTAGAATATGCCATTAGGAAAGTTCAGGATAACAGAGAGGGTTTGGAATTGAACGGGTTACATCAGCTTCTTGTCTATGCGGATGACGTGAATATGTTAGGAGAAAACCCTCAAACGATTAGGGAAAACACGGGAATTTTAGCCTACTTGAAGCAAGTAAAGCGACCGGTTTGGAAGTAAATCCCGAAAAGACAAAGTATATGATTGTGTCTCGTGACGAGAATATTGTACGAAATGGAAATATAAAAATTGGAGATTTATCCTTCGAAGGGGTGGAAAAATTCCAATATCTTGGAGCAACAGTAACAAATATAAATGACACTCGGGAGGAAATTAAACATAGAATAAATATGGGAAATGCCTATTATTATTCGGTTGAGAAGCTTTTATCATCTAGTCTGCTGTCAAAAAATCTGAAAGTTAGAATTTATAAAACAGTGATATTACCGGTTGTTCTGTATGGTTGTGAAACTTGGACTCTCACTCTGAGAGAGGAACATAGGTTAAGGGTGTTTGAGAATAAGGTTCTTAGGAAAATATTTGGGGCTAAGAGGGATGAAGTTACAGGAGAATGGAGAAAGTTACACAACACAGAACTGAACGCATTGTATTCCTCACCTGAACATTAAATCCAGACATTTGAGATGTGCAGGGCATGTAGCACGTATGGGCGAATCCAGAAATGCATATAGAGTGTTAGTTGGGAGGCCAGAGGGGAAAAGACCTTTAGGGAGGCCGAGACGTAGATGGAAAGATAATATTAAAATGGATTTGAGGGAGGTGGGATATGATGGTAGAGACTGGATTAATCTTACTCAGGATAGGGACCAATGGCGGGCTTATGTGAGGGCGGCAATGAACATCCTGGTTCCTTAAAAGCCAGTAAGTAAGTACCGATGGGGAAGGATCCGTGCACGCGTACAGTAATTTGTACATTTATGCTGTATTTAATCGACTAAGCTTGAAACTGGGAAGATTACTAGCAATAAACTCTTATGCAAGTATAATATTTTTTTTAGAATTCACTTTTTACTTTAAGTTAAATTTTCCAAAATTTGAAAATTTTCACACATATTATTTCATAACTCCACAACCATTAGAGATAGAATTCTGAAATTTTGTACACTGATTTAACATACATTTATGCAAAAGATGGACTACAATAATGCCCATTTCTTTGAAAATAGAAAAATTAGGTGACAAAACATTATGTTAATTTTAATATATTTTATATAGGACAATTAAAAGATTAATTGTATTAAAATAAACAACTCTACATGTCTGAGAGTAGTCTGCTTTTCAGAAATAAGTGTTTATTACATGCAGGAAAAATATTAAAGATGTCAGAAAGACCATAACAATGTTATGGTTACCAAATGATGTAACTGCAGAAATTTTTTGTTTGTTTTTTCATTACTTACAAATGGCTTTTAAGGAACCCGAAGGTTCATTGCCGCCCTCACATAAGCCCGCCATCGGTCCCTATCCTGTGCAAGATTAATGAAGTCTCTATCATCATACCCCACCTCCCTCAAATCCATTTTAATATTATCCTCCCATCTACGTCTCGGCCTCCCTAAAGGTTTTTTTCCCTCCGGTCTCCCAACTAACACTCTATATGCATTTCTGGATTCGCCCATACGTGCTACATGCCTTGCCCATCTCAAACGTCTGGATTTTAAGTTCCTAATTATGTTAGGTGAAGTTGTTTTTTCATACATTGGTAAAACTGGTTTCAAAAATATTATTAGTAATCTTTTTTACACTTTTACCAGATATTTAAGTTCTAATAAGTCTTGTTGTGGCACCTTGTAACTTGTGTCCAATTGTGAGTTCATTTTCTTATAAAATTTTAGAAATTTAGAGCCTGCATTTTCTGATAATGTTTTAAGTCGTACACGTACATGTACCCTTAAAACATACTTCACCCCATTCATTGATATCTTTATATTCTGTACCGTTTTTACTCATTGTACAAAGTTCCAATTTATACAAATTTGCGTACGAAATGGGATTTTTCTCCCATACCTCGAGAGAGGGAATTCAGTGTTGCACATCTGTATTAAAATGGGTCATTTCACATAGTACCCCCAGGTTATAAGCTATTTCTGTTTCCGGCTGATTAAATATTAAAACAAATAACAACAAAATGAGAGAGATGTGGGTATATTTTTTTATATCCCTGTAGATAGGGCCTACGTAATTCCGGTCACAATTCCGGAGGGAGCTGAAGTGACCCGGAATACCCGATGTAAAGTTTGCAGGTCAGATAGGTGCCTTGGTCTAGAAAATCAGCCATTCAAGCAGGATATTGCATTGTTTGTAAAGAAGCCTCGAGACAAGATTGTGGCGTGGCCTTCTGTAGTGTTTGGATTGTGGACAATAACGGTTGAAAGAAGAAGAAGAAAGGATTGTCTGCATGTTGGAGTGGGGAGGCAGTGTTAGGGAAATGTGGTGGTCACACAAGTGCGTAAAGAAGAAATAACGATTGGATTAGATCCCCAGGCGATGTCAGATGGTCGACATAAAGATGTTTCTGGGAACGAGGCTCTGTTTGTATTACGTAAAGTGGAATTTTCTTTTGAATTATATGTTACATACTTTTTTTTTTTTACTTTCACATTCTACAAAATGTAAAAATAAAGAGTTGTGAAACTGCATTTTAATCTATTTTCACGGAAATTATCTTTTCCAAAATTCGTAATTTAGAAAAGTCGTTTCCGGTATTACATTTGTCTCCGTGTTTATATATCTATGTACGAGTCAGTTTCATCAGGGACTGGTGGACAGTAAATAATAATTTTAGCGCCAGTCCCCGAATGAACTAATAAAAGGCACAAATTTCTTACAATTTCGTAACATTAAAACATAATAAATCCTCTGAAATACAGAAAAGACCATCTATGAAGTTGAAATTAACAGAAAACATGGTCTCAGATGGCTTTGGATAGTTCCATATCAAATGATCTTGTATGCGTTTTTTTTTTAATTTAAATATATACAGAATACACAATATACAACAAAAGAAATAGAAAGAAAACAATACAATCAATATAAAAAAGGAGATACAGTAATATTAACAAAATCTGAGGACCGAATGAGCAGCGCTCGTGTTCGGTCGCAGTTCAGATATATTATTAATATAAGAGGAATACTTACTTACTGGCTTTTAAGGAACCCGGAGGTTCATTGCCGCCCTCACATAAGCCCGCCATTGGTTCCTATCCTGAGCAACATTAATCCAGTCTCTACCATCATATCCCACCTCCCTCAAATCCATTTTAATATTATCTTCCCACCTACGTCTCGGCCTCCCCAAAGGTCTTTTTCCCTCCGTCCTCCCAACTAACATTCTATATGCATTTCTGGATTCGCCCATACGTGCTACATGTCCTGCCCATCTCAAACGTCTGGATTTTATGTTCCTAATTATGTCAGGTGAAGAATACAATGCGTGCAGTTCTGCGTTGTGTAACTTTCTCCATTCTCCTGTAACTTCATCCCTCTTAGCCCCAAATATTTTCCTAAGAAGCTTATTCTCAAACACCCTTAAGAGAGAGGGGGTGTATTACGTCAACGCGACGAGAGTGCGCGCGCATCTGGTACTGGTAGAGAGGAGAGGGCTCTGGATTTTTCTGGAGTGCAATCTCTGGAGACGCGTCGAACTTTCGAGGCTACGTCGCTGTGATTGTAAAAGAAGAAACGCCAGCGAACTCGAGTAGTTTTCAGTTATTCAGTCAGTGAGTAAGCCAGAGCAAGCAAGCCTTGTGTACCGGAGTTCGACTCGAGTGTGCGTCCGCAACTGTGCCAGCATCCGAAGGCCTGAGTTCGAGTGCAGTGGACCGCAGTTGGAGGGACCTGAGTTCGAGTGCAGTGGACTGCAGTTGGAGGGACCTGAGTTCGAGTACAGTGAACTGTCTCTGAAGGTCTGTGGTTCGAGATACTGTGAACTCGAGTGACTGAGCTAGAAGAACTGTGAACTGAGAACTGATAGTTCTGATTTGTAAATAGTGCTTTGTAAATATTAGTTAAGATTAACAGTTCATTGTTGTTCGTAATAGTCCAAGTAAATTGTCATTGCCGTCAGTGGAGTGCTATAACGAATACTGTGTTGAGTGAAAATTTCTATTGTTGACGAGAGCGTTTAAGGTGAATTGTAGAAAGGAATTATTGTTGGAAGAATAAAATCCTATTGTTGAGTTGAAAAAAAATTTACAATACTTTTAACTTCCTTGGCTGCCATCTATCATATACTCATGAAAAAGATATTGATTATAAAATTGCCAAATTTAACAATATATGTGGGACCATTAGAAGAACACTCCGTAATAAAACTAGGAAAGATACACAGATTAAACTATATAAAGTTATGGCAATACCAACGGGCTTATATGCGAGTGAAACTTGGACGTTAAAAGAGAAAGATAGAAGTCGACTACAGGCAGCTGAAATGCGATTTCTTCGAAGTGTAGTAGGAGTAACTCGACTGGATCACATCAGGAATGAGGAAATAAGAAACAATCTAAAAGTTAACAGTCTGTTAGAAACTGTAGATGAGTATAAACAGAAATGGTGGGAACACGTACAACGGATGAGCCAAGATAGAACCCCGAAAATAATCGCTGACTATGTACCCACTGGCAAAAGAAGTATCGGCAGACCAGCAAAAAGATGGATACAAGAAATAAAGGAGCCGCAACGGGCTTAAAGCCTACAGCTTGAAGCAGAAGAAGAAGAAGAAGAAGAAGAAGAAGACTATTTTCTCACACCCGTAATATGTTATAAATATTCTGCATGTCCTTGGTCAAACGCAAATCCAAGTTTAAAAAAGGTAATCTTGTTCTAGAAATATTACAGAAACAGAAAAAAAAGTCGTACTCTTTCAGAACTTAGCAATTAGCAGAGTTACTGAATGAACATCAATTCGGAATGCGAATGGAAAATTGTGTCAAACCCGTAACATTTAGTCTTCCTCCTGACCCTTCTCTTAGGCAAAAGATATGGACTTCATAATTATTGTGGATCAGTGGTATACATCTTTGTTTTTTCAACTGCCTGAAAGATAAATTGACATAATATTTCTTTTTTCTTTTAGTGAATATCTCTTAATTTGTAAAATACCCGTAGGCCTATACGTTTCTCAGAATATTAAGGTGCTATTCATAGAATTTTGCTAGCCCGCGCTACGAGCGTGCTAAACTAACCCCAGCTATCGACTGGTTACTTGTACGGGATTCATATCATATCGCTAACACTGGTTTATGAATACGGAAAACGTTAGTTCGCTGATCATCCACCAGAAACCCGCGCTAAGAATGTCTATGAATATACTTAGTTTTTATGTTAAAAATGACTTACAGTATTGCGAGTTTATATTGTATCTCTATTCTGTGTATAAAATTAGAATTAATATAATATGTTCTGAATTTATGAGATATAGTTTCAAGTTATATTAAAAAAAACTGGGTAGGCCTATGATATAAATGGGTGTACAGCGATCAAGAGGTAAAAAATCTTCCAATATAAATTAAATTACATATGTATATATTGATTCGATGCTGAAACTGATCAGAAAGAGGAGAAGGAATTATATTTTCTTTGGGTTTTACTTTGTTTATAGTTTGATTTTTCTATTACTTTACTTGTATCTCTGGAGGTGTGGAAGAGAAGGCCTAATGGCCTTAACTACACCAGAATAAATAAATAAATAAAAACAAATAAATAAATAAAAACAAATAAATATATAAATTTAAAAGAGCAGTTTAACGTCAGGCACGTCGGTGGCTGATTTACAACTGTTTTAAATTGAGTTAACCCTGGCAGGCATTTGGCTAAGGAGTTCATTAATTCATGTAAGTGACGTTAAGCAAAGATTCATCTTTATGGGCGAGGAAAGCTTAGTAAAGACAATTCGTTTTGGATGTGTATAGTTAGGTTTCCGAGATTTCCAAAAATTTAATAACCAGTGTAATTAAAAATAGAAGCACAAAGGAAAACCCGGGCAACGCCGGGTGCTTTCAGCTAGTAACTAAATATTTGTCACACCCATAACAATGGAATGACCCCTATATCACAAGGACGGAGAAGACACGGAAAGTTAAATAATGCCATGATCACTTAGAAAAATACAAAATTCCTAACAAATCAAAATATTTACAGATGAGGGCATTCTACATGATCAGAAAAACAACGATCAGTATAAAGGGAACGATAATCTAACGTGACGTCATTAATAACAAACGACGGACAATATAAACCGTAACGAAACTCCATTCTTTATTAGAAATTTTCCGTCACACAAATTTTGTTTCAATTTTACTTGAAAACGCCTCGATACAAATGATAACTGTATTTTATATGTTTGCTTTTTAAATATATTTCTAAACTCTTATGCAAATATTTAACTTGGAGACAGTTAAATTTAATATAAGCTTTCAGATCTCTGTTATTACAGCAGGGTTACCTGAAGCAGTTTTGCGCTTCAAATAATATGAAACTAGCATTTGCCTCCGCCAAAATGTACATAGAACAATGTGCATATGTACTTTTATAAATTAAACTTAAAAGTACGTAAATATATCACAGTAACTGCAGGAAAAATATCTACTAGCATAGTAACTGATAATAACACAGGGTGGCGAAATTAAATTTTGTTTCAACGATTTTAAAATCGAAGGTTTAATTGATTAATTGTTTAATTCTGTTGAAGGATCTGAAGTCAGATTTTGCCTATCACCTATGAAAAAAAAAAATTATAATGATTTGAAGAATTGCCATATTTATAGGTCCTTTCATGCAATATTAACATATTTAAATACATAAATCGAGTAATCTTTGAAAATGTCTATACAGTAAACAAAATCAAACAGCACTATCTTGTCTATATTCACAATTTAGGTTCAAGTCATTCCAAGTCTCATGCAAACACTTCATTTTTCAATACCGCTTCCTCTTCATCTGGAAGTTCTGTCTTCCAGATTGTCTTCTATGTTGCAGCTCCACATTATCTCTTTTCATAGAACAACAGTAGTCAACCATCATCACTTCATCCCACCTACCTTGAAAACGCTTTTCTATTTCTTTCACGTCTTGATGAATGCTTTCTCCGTGTTCTTTGCTGTAATCTCCAAGACAACCAGGGAAGAAGTCTAGATGGCTATGAAGGAAATGGATTTTAATACTCATATTGCATCCTAAATTTTTCATAGTTACCATCATATTTTCTACAATGTTTTTGAAATCTGGGTGTTTCCTATTCCCCAAGAAATTGTCAACCACATTCTTAAATCCTGTCCAAACCAGTCGTTCTTCATGGGTCATTAAATTGTCGAAGTATTCATCTTTCATCAAACTTATGTTGGGTCCTATAAATATTCCTTCTTTAATTTTAACCTCAGAGAGAAAGTAAACTTTAGAACTTATGTATTTAAAACAATTACCATATTTGTGCAATGCTTTCAAAAACTGTTTACCAAAAGTTAACACATATAAATTTCACTTCAAAATTAGTAACATATGTCTGTAATGATTCTGTGTACTTCTAGACAACTCGAGAAGTATCGATTGTTTCACAGTCGATCGTGTTCAATCACTTTACGATAGTTTATATCGATCGCTGGGCTGCTGGTCCGGAGCTGCGTTCGGGCTTGGGTTGGATCCTCCTTTGATCTCGTTGAATGGTTTCTTCCGGGGTTTTCCCCAGCCGTGGGACTGAAGCCGGATAGTCTATGGCGAGTCCTCGGCATCAACCACTTTGATTCTATTACCTGGTTGGGTTTTTCCGAGGTTTTCCCCAACCAAAAGGCAAATGCCGGTTAATCCTTTGGCGAATCGTCGGACCTCACGTCATCTCACTACATCTCGCCAAAATATTGTAAAACATTGCACAAAATTATAAAAATTGTAGAAAATTACTAAATTGTAAAACTGTAAAAATTTGTAAAAATTGTAATTGTAATATTGTAAAATTTTGACTTGTTCCACATCTTAAAGCCTCATTGCTCATGTAAGATCTATGGAATAAATTGAATGAATGAATGAATGAATGAATGAATGAATGAATGAATGAATGAATGAATGAATGAATGAATGAATGAATGAATGTATGAATGAATGAATGAATGAATGAATGAATTAATTAATTAATTACAGTATAAGATTACGCCCGAAATTTAAATATAGTGAACTTAAGGAATTACATAAAAACTGTGGGTGTTCGACGAAAACGAATTTCATTTTTGCAGAAAAATAAAAAAGTCATTCAAAATGACCCATCGTTATGTAAAGAACCCAAAACACGGCAACCCTGTGTAATTGTTTTACAGGGGCTTCTTCCCGCCACCAGTTTCGAAACATTTTCTTCACATTTCGAATTGTCTTCACTAATTCTGACCCTTAACAACGTCCCTCTCTTTCCCTCTTCTAGTTTTAGTTCTGTGTCATGCATACCAAAAGACAAGCACCAGCTTTCCCTGAACCATTAACTTTGCATTTCAAAGTGAGACACAAATAAAGCTCGCTTTGTAAAGAGGATAGTCTGTGAGTGTTGTAAGATACGACAGAGCTAATCGAAGTAATGTGGCTTTACATATGGACACAATATACTACACACAACGTTCTTTATGTAGACTACAGTGGTTGGTAGTGGTTTGTATTTCTAATGGAAGGTTATAGCTGATAGTTTTGTTTTCTAATGAAAATACGTACCTGTTAGAGGTTCGTATTTCTAATGAAAATGATTTGTATTTCTAATGAAAATACATTACTGATTATGGTTTGTATTTCTAATGGAAGGATATAGCTGATAGTGATTTGTTTTCTAATGAAAATAGCTACCTGATAGTAGTTCGTATTTCTAATGTAAATGGTTTGTATTTCTAATGAAAAATTCATTACTGATTATGATTTATATTTCTAATGAAATACATTGTTGTTAGTGGTTTCTAATAAAACTACATAACTGATAGTGGTTTGTATTTTTAATGAAATATTTAGCTGATAGTGGTTTGCATTTTAATGAAATATTTAGCTGATAGTGGTTTGTATTTTTAATTAAATATTTAGCTGATAGTGGTTTGTATTTTAATGAAATATTTAACTGATAGTGGCTTGTATTTTTAATGAAATATTTAGCTGATAGTGGCTTGTATTTTTAATGAAATATTTAGCTGGTAGTGGTTTGTATTTTTAATGAAATATTTAGCTGATAGTGGTTTGTATTTTTAATTAAATATTTAGCTGATAGTGGTTTGTATTTTAATGAAATATTTAACTGATAGTGGTTTGTATTTTTAATGAAATATTTAGCTGATAGTGGTTTGTATTTTTAATTAAATATTTAGCTGATAGTGGTTTGTATTTTAATGAAATATTTAACTGATAGTGGTTTGTATTTTTAATGAAATATTTAGCTGATAGTGGTTTGTATTTTAATGAAATATTTAGCTGATAGTGGCTTGTATTTTTAATGAAATATTTAGCTGATACCGGTTTGTATTTTTAATGAAATATTTAGCTGATAGTGGTTTATATTTTAATGAAATATTTAGCTGATAGTGGTTTGTATTTTTAATGAAATATTTAGCTGATAGTGGTTTCTTTTTTTTTAATTAAATATTTAGGTGATAGTGATCGTATTTTTAATGAAATATTTAGCTGATAGTGGTTTGTATTTTTAATTAAATATTTAGCTGATAATGGTTTATAGTTTTAATGAAATATTTAACTGATAGTGGTTTGTATTTTTAATTAAATGTTTAGCTGATAGTGGTTTGTATTTTAATGAAATATTTAGCTGATAGTTGTTTGTATTTTTAATGAAATATTTAGCTGATAGTGGTTTGTATTTTTAATGAAATATTTAGCTGATAGTGGCTTGTATTTTTAATGCAATATTTAGCTGGTAGTGGTTTGTATTTTTAATGAAATATTTAGCTGATAGTGGTTTGTATTTTTAATTAAATATTTAGCTGATAGTGGTTTGTATTTTTAATTAAATATTTAGCTGATAATGGTTTATAGTTTTAATGAAATATTTAACTGATAGTGGTTTGTATTTTTAATTAAATGTTTAGCTGATAGTGGTTTGTATTTTAATGAAATATTTAGCTGATAGTTGTTTGTATTTTTAATGAAATATTTAGCTGATAGTGGTTTGTATTTTTAATGAAATATTTAGCTGATAGTGGCTTGTATTTTTAATGAAATATTTAGCTGGTAGTGGTTTGTATTTTTAATGAAATATTTAGCTGATAGTGGTTTGTATTTTTAATTAAATATTTAGCTGATAGTGGTTTGTATTTTTAATGAAATGTTTAGCTGATAGTGGTTTGTATTTTTAATGAAATATTTAGCTGATATTGGTTTGTATTTTTAATGAAGTATTTAGCTGATAGTGATTTGCATTTTTAATGAAATATTTAGCTGATAGTGGTTTGTATTTTTAATGAAATATTTAGCTGATAGTGATTTGCATTTTTAATGAAATATTTAGCTGATATTGGTTTGTATTTTTAATGAAATACTTATGTGATAGTGGTTTGTATTTTTAATGTAATATTTAGCTGATAGTGGTTTATAGTTTTAATGAAATATTTAGCTGATAGTGGTTTGTATTTTAATGAAATATTTAGCTGATAGTGGTTTGTATTTTTAATGAAATATTTAGCTGATAGTTGTTTGTATTTTTAATGAAATATTTAGCTGATAGTGGTTTCTTTTTTTTTTAATTAAATATTTAGGTGATAGTGGTTTGTATTTTAATGAAATATTTAGCTGATAGTGGTTTGTATTTTTAATTAAATATTTAGCTGATAATGGTTTATAGTTTTAATGAAATATTTAGCTGATAGTGGTTTGTATTTTTAATTAAATGTCTAGCTGATAGTGGTTTGTATTTTAATGAAATATTTAGCTGATAGTGGTTTGTATTTTTAATTAAATATTTAGCTGATAGTGGTTTGTATTTTTAATGAAATATTTAGCTGATAGTGGTTTGTATTTTTTATGAAATATTTAGCTGGTAGTGGTTTGTATTTTAATGAAATATTTAGCTGATAGTGGTTTGTATTTTTAATTAAATATTTAGCTGATAGTGGTTTGTATTTTTAATGAAATGTTTAGCTGATAGTGGTTTGTATTTTTAATTAAATATTTAGCTGATAATGGTTTATAGTTTTAATGAAATATTTAGCTGATAGTGGTTTGTATTTTTAATTAAATGTTTAGCTGATAGTGGTTTGTATTTTAATGAAATATTTAGCTGATAGTTGTTTGTATTTTTAATGAAATATTTAGCTGATAGTGGTTTGTATTTTTAATGAAATATTTAGCTGATAGTGGCTTGTATTTTTAATGAAATATTTAGCTGGTAGTGGTTTGTATTTTTAATGAAATATTTAGCTGATAGTGGTTTGTATTTTTAATGACATATTTAGCTGGTAGTGGTTTGTATTTTTAATTAAATATTTAGCTGATAGTGGTTTGTATTTTTAATGAAATGTTTAGCTGATAGTGGTTTGTATTTTAATGAAATATTTAGCTGATAGTGGTTTGTATTTTTAATTAAATATTTAGCTGATAGTGGTTTGTATTTTTAATGAAGTATTTAGCTGATAGTGATTTGCATTTTTAATGAAATATTTAGCTGATATTGGTTTGTATTTTTAATGAAATACTTATGTGATAGTGGTTTGTATTTTTAATGTAATATTTAGCTGATAGTGGTTTATAGTTTTAATGAAATATTTAGCTGATAGTGGTTTGTATTTTAATGAAATATTTAGCTGATAGTGGTTTGTATTTTTAATGAAATATTTAGCTGATAGTCGTTTGTATTTTCAATGAAATATTTAGCTGATAGTGGTTTCTTTTTTTTTAATTACATATTTAGGTGATAGTGGTTTGTATTTTTAATGAAATATTTAGCTGATAGTGGTTTGTATTTTTAATTAAATATTTAGCTGATAATGGTTTATAGTTTTAATGAAATATTTAGCTGATAGTGGTTTGTATTTTTAATTAAATGTTTAGCTGATAGTGGTTTGTATTTTAATGAAATATTTAGCTGATAGTGGTTTGTATTTTTAATTAAATATTTAGCTGATAGTGGTTTGTATTTTTAATGAAATATTTAGCTGATAGTGGTTTGTATTTTTTATGAAATATTTAGCTGGTAGTGGTTTGTATTTTTAATTAAATATTTAGCTGATAGTGGTTTGTATTTTTAATTAAATATTTAGCTGATAGTGGTTTGTATTTTTAATCAAATGTTTAGCTGATAGTGGTTTGTATTTTTAATGAAATATTTAGCTGGTAGTGGTTTGTATTTTTAATGAAATATTTAGCTGATAATGGTTTATAGTTTTAATGAAATATTTAGCTGATAGTGGTTTGTATTTTTAATTAAATGTTTAGCTGATAGTGGTTTGTATTTTAATGAAATATTTAGCTGATAGTGGTTTGTATTTTTAATTAAATATTTAGCTGATAATGGTTTGTATTTTTAATGAAATATTTAGCTGATAGTGGTTTGTATTTTTAATGAAATATTTAGCTGATAGTGGTTTGTATTTTTAATGAAATATTTAGCTGATAGTGGTTTGTATTTTTAATTAATTATTTAGCTGATAGTGGTATGTATTTTTAATGAAATGTTTAGCTGATAGTGGTTTGTATTTTTAATGAAATATTTAGCTGATAGTGGTTTGTATTTTTAATGAAATATTTAGCTGATATTGGTTTGTATTTTTAATGAAGTATTTAGCTGAGAATGATTTGCATTTTTAATGAAATATTTAGCTGATAGTGGTTTGTATTTTTAATGAAGTATTTAGCTGATAGTGATTTGCATTTTTAATGAAATATTTAGCTGATATTGGTTTGTATTTTTAATGAAATACTTATGTGATAGTGGTTTGTATTTTTAATGAAATATTTAGCTGATAGTGGTTTATAGTTTTAATGAAATATTTAGCTGATAGTGGTTTGTATTTTTAATGTAATATTTAGCTAATAGTGGTTTGTATTTTTAATGAAATATTTAGCTGATAGTGGTTTGTATTTTTAATGAAATATTTAGCTGATAGTGGTTTGTGTTTTTAATGAAATATTTAGCTGATAGTGGTTTGTATTTTTTATGAAGTATTTAGCTGATAGTGATTTGCATTTTAATGAAATATTTAGCTGATATTGGTTTGTATTTTTAATGAAATACTTATGTGATAGTGGTTTGTATTTTTAATGAAATATTTAGCTGATATTGGTTTGTATTTTTAATGAAATACTTATGTGATAGTGGTTTGTATTTTTAATGAAATATTTATCTGATAGTGGTTTATAGTTTTAATGAAATATTTAGCTGATAGTGGTTTGTATTTTTAATGAAATATTTAGCTGATAGTGGTTTGTATTTTTAATTAAATATTTAGCTGATAATGGTTTATAGTTTTAATGAAATATTTAGCTGGTAGTGGTTTGTATTTTTAACTAAATATTTAGCTGATAGTGGTTTGTATTTTTAATGAAATGTTTAGCTGATAGTGGTTTGTATTTTAATGAAATATTTAGCTGATATTGGTTTGTATTTTTAATGAAGTATTTAGCTGATAGTGATTTGCATTTTTAATGAAATATTTAGCTGATAGTGGTTTGTATTTTTAATGAAGTACTTAGCTGATAGTGATTTGCATTTTTAATGAAATATTTAGCTGATATTGGTTTTTATTTTTAATGAAATACTTATGTGATAGTGGTTTGTATTTTTAATGAAATATTTAGCTGATAGTGGTTTGTATTTTTAATGAAATATTTAGCTGATAGTGGTTTGTATTTTTAATGAAATATTTAGGTGATAGTGGTTTCTTTTTTTTTAATTAAATATTTAGGTGATAGTGGTTTGTATTTTTAATGAAATATTTAGCTGATAGTGGTTCGTATTTTTAATTAAATATTTAGCTGATAATGGTTTATAGTTTTAATGAAATATTTAGCTGATAGTGGTTTGTATTTTATATAAATGTTTAGCTGATAGTGGTTTGTATTTTAATGAAATATTTAGCTGATAGTGGTTTGTATTTTTAATTAAATATTTAGCTGATAGTGGTTTGTATTTTTAATGAAATATTTAGCTGATAGTGGTTTGTATTTTTAATGAAATATTTAGCTGGTAGTGGTTTGTATTTTTAATGAAATATTTAGCTGATAGTGGTTTGTATTTTTAATTAAATATTTAGCTGATAGTGGTTTGTATTTTTAATGAAATGTTTAGCTGATAGTGGTTTGTATTTTAATGAAATATTTAGCTGGTAGTGGTTTGTATTTTTAATGAAATATTTAGCTGATAATGGTTTATAGTTTTAATGAAATATTTAGCTGATAGTGGTTTGTATTTTTAATCAAATGTTTAGCTGATAGTGGTTTTTATTTTAATGAAATATTTAGCTGATAGTGGTTTGTATTTTTACTTAAATATTTAGCTGATAGTGGTTTGTATTTTTAATGAAATATTTAGCTGATAGTGGTTTGTATTTTTAATGAAATATTTAGCTGGTAGTGGTTTGTATTTTTAATGAAATATTTAGCTGATAGTGGTTTGTATTTTTAATTAAATATTTAGCTGATAGTAGTTTGTATTTTTAATGAAATGTTTAGCTGATAGTGGTTTGTATTTTTAATGAAATATTTAGCTGATAGTGGTTTGTATTTTAAATGAAATATTTAGCTGATATTGGTTTGTATTTTTAATGAAGTATTTAGCTGATAGTGATTTGCATTTTTAATGAAATATTTAGCTGATAGTGGTTTGTATTTTTAATGAAGTATTTAGCTGATAGTGATTTGCATTTTTAATGAAATATTTAGCTGATATTGGTTTGTATTTTTAATGAAATACTTATGTGATAGTGGTTTGTATTTTTAATGAAATATTTAGCTGATAGTGGTTTATAGTTTTAATGAAATATTTAGCTGATAGTGGTTTGTATTTTTAATGAAATATTTAGCTGATAGTGGTTTGTATTTTTAATGAAATATTTAGCTGATAGTGGTTTGTATTTTTAATGAAATATTTAGCTGATAGTGGTTTGTGTTTTTAATGAAATATTTAGCTGATAGTGGTTTGTATTTTTAATGAAGTATTTAGCTGATAGTGATTTGCATTTTTAATGAAATATTTAGCTGATATTGGTTTGTATTTTTAATGAAATACTTATGTGATAGTGGTTTGTATTTTTAATGAAAAATATAGCTTATATTTGTTTGTATTTTTAATGAAATACTTATGTGATAGTGGTTTGTATTTTTAATGAAATATTTAGCTGATAGTGGTTTATAGTTTTAATGAAATATTTAGCTAATAGTGGTTTGTATTTTTAATTAAATATTTAGCTGATAGTGGTTTGTATTTTTAATGAAATATTTAGCTGATAGTGGTTTGTATTTTTAATTAAATATTTAGCTGATAGTGGTTTGTATTTTTAATGAAATATTTTGCTGATAATGGTTTGTATTTTTATTAAAATACTTAGCTGATTGTGGTTTATATTTATAAAGGAACTAAGTAGCTAATAGAAGTTTGTATTTCCAGCTGATCGTGGCTTTTAACGAAAACGATTTCCATGTAAACTACTAGTGTAACCAAACCGTTTTAACAGAAATATAAATTACATCAGGGATTTCAGTACAAATCCAATTCTGACCCCTTTTAAAAGCCCCGAGAGGCATTTCTACGAATCTGCGTAAAAGGTTTCAGTCGTTTGAACGCGCAAATAATCCCAGGCATAACATAGACCAATCGGATAATAAGTAAGTCATAAATGTATTTCCACCATTTCATTTCCTCTTGGGGGATTTATTCATAATCAAATTTAATGTTTTTAATTTTCAATCCATTGAAGTCATATGTAAAAAGTGGGTGTGTTAGTTGGAGAATGTGTGAGTTGTGGTTGTCACAAGATGAAAACAATATAATTTCGAAGGCGCTAGATAGAGGGAGTGAACATGGGCGAGGAAACACCATTACTCATGAAATGCGGTAATAAAAAAGATGCAAGAAAGTGTAGAAATATTGCTCTATGAACACTTTTTACTACCCATGGCAAGGGCGAATAAATTTTAAGAAATATAAGTGGTGGGGAACCATTGCCTTTCTTTACAACACATCAGAAAGAAAACATTACGGCGAAGTGAAAATTGAGGGGTGTTTAGCAAAATGTCAGTTGTCCAAAATCTAGTAATTTTAGTTAGCTCGCCCATCTGATATTCCTCTGGGAATGCAAGAACACATGTTTAATAACAACAATAGCACGGTGTCTAATGCTTTCTAAGAAATTGTGTTTCTGTTAAAACGTTAGTAGTCCACAATATTTCTTGTAAGAATGTCAGTTGTCCAGGTTTCGTTGATCTACACAGTGTTGGCAGCACCATCGCACCAGAGTAACAACTGCATGCGCTAGTGCGTTTGTTGCATTCTGCATTCTGCATTGTGAATTTACAACTTTTCAAGTAAAAATGTCATTTGTCCAAAGAATTTTTTGCTCCCATTATCAAAATTTATGTGTAATCAACATATAATCCAATAACTAAGAAGTGTGTTCATAAAAATTACCAACGCCAAATGCCAATAATTTTATTGTTGATGCTGTGAAATTTTTTCAAGACTTCCACAGAAATATGAATTGGACAACTGATGTTTTTGCTAAACACCCCTCAATTGATGTTAAGATTTATAAAAAAAGAATACATGCTTTCAGCAAACCTGGCACTCTGTGGAGGCTGGAAAGTTATTTTAAGAACGAATGTTTTGAACTAGTGGGTTTTAAATATTATTTTTTTTTAATTTGTGTATCTCAATATAATTTTCTTTTGTTACTGGTGATGGGAAGAAATGCTTAACCGTGTCTTTTAGCATGAAGACACTGTAGCAGGATACTGAATTCGGGAAGGCTCAGGGATTTGTGATAAGCCTAAATATAAACTACTGTATTTGGGAAGTTTAATAGTTGTCAAAATCAATATTTTCAGGAGAGAGCAAAAAGAAAAAAAAAGCCTTTTTATAAAAATCCTATGGACCTACAACAGATCTCATATTTTGCTTATGTTACAATATTTTTGTATATTGACTAGATCTTACATACTTTCAGAGTTAATTTGCTGTGGTACGTGCTTAACTCAGGGTTGTAAATGATATGAAAATAATTTTAAAATCTAAGCAATAGGTGTAAATAGTATGAAAACAGTAATCGACAGCGATAGACATGTTTAAACTCATATCTCCTTAATCTGACTTCACAGATCCCCAAGTTCGCTATCTCAAAATGTTCAGTAGATCATCTTCAATTTCCTATTCTGAATCACCCTGTATTTGGATGATATAAAATAAAGAGGAAGAGCAGGTGCAGTGCGAAATATTTACTTACAAATGGCAATGGTTCATTCCCGCCCTCACACAAGCCTACCATCGGCCCCTATCCTGAGCAAGATTAATTTCACTCCCCTCAAATTCATTTCAATATTATCCTCCCACTTTTGTCTCGGCTTCCCCAAAGGTCTTTTTCCATCAGATCTTCCAACTAACACTCTAAATGCATTTTTGGATTCACCCATACGTGCTAAACGCCCTGCCCATCTCAAACGTCTGGATTTAATGTTCCTAATTATGTCAGGTGAAGAATACAATGCGTGCAGTTCTGTGTTGTGTAACTTCCTCCATATCCCTGTAACCTCATCCCGCTTATTCCAAAATATTTTTCTAAGAGCCTTATTCTCCAACACCCTTAATCTCTGTTCATCTCTCAAAATGAGAGTTCAAGTTTCAGAAACATACGAACAACGGGTAATATAACTGTTTTATAAATTCTAACTTTCAGATTTTTGACAGAAGACTGGATGATAAAAGCTTCTCAACCGAATAATAACACGCATTTCCCATATTTATTCTGCGTTTAATTTCCTCTCCAGTGTCATTCATATTTGTTACTGTTGCTCCAAGGCATTTTAAAGGATAAATTTTCAAATTTTTATATTTCCATTTCGAAATATGTTCTGGTCACGAGACATAACCATATACTTTGTCTTTTCGGGATTTACTTCCAAACCTGTCTCTTTACTTGCTTCAAGTGAAATTCCCGTGTTTTCCCTAATCGTTTGTGGATTTTCTCCTAACATATTCACGTCATCCGCATAGACAAGCAGCTGATGTAACCCTTTCAATTCCAAACCCTCTCTGTTATCCTGGACTTTCCTAATGGCATACTCTAGAACAGAGTTAAAAAGTAAAGGTGATAGTGCATCTCCTTGCTTTAGCCCACAGTGAATTGGTAAAGTGTCAGACAAGAACTGGCCTATACGAACTCTGCTGTATTTTTGCAGTGGGAAAGATTAGTGAAATTAAATTTGTATGTTCAGGGTAACGGGAGAATCCATGTAAAATGCTGTAATTTGATTTAGTTCACTATTAGTATCACTCCAATCAATGCCATATTTATACATACACAGTGACTAGGAAATGCAATACAACTCGGAAATTTTCCAACATCTAGCCTAATTATTTATAAGTGATATACTATACACATCCACAACGTATATTAGTTCCTACTCCTTATAGGTTATATACATCATCAGTGCATTAATGTACTTTATTTATTTATTTATTTATTTATTTATTTATTCATTCATTTATTCATCTCCTGAATGCTCATTACCATCCGTCCATTGGGAAGCAGCGTGTTGCCATAGCAACCGAACATACGACAAACGCTTCAAGTCGATACTTACAGGGCTCCTATTCCAGCTAATATTAATACTACTGTCATACTTAATTTTTTGTGCGAGATCGTGCGTATTTGCTTGCTTTCCGCATACAACCAATACGCGGTAAGTGTGAAATACCACATTCAGTATTCCCTACGTAACACACATAACAATTTCCCTCTTCTTACCGCTTAAGCGTCATATTCATTTTACTGCTTTAGGCTTTTAACATATTATTTTTAAAGACGTTCAATATAGTAATAATTATAAATTGGAAACTTACCACTGCAATTTCACCTAAATTGCACTGTTAATTATTGTTTTTAAATATTTGCAAAAATTAAGTAAACTCTACAACACCACAAAAGTTACTGCATTTGTAATGCAAGTAACATTAAGGAAGCCGTGAAAAAATCAACAAGATTCCAGACTCATCATAGACTGGGGAAAAAATAAGACAGACGTATATCACGGCCTGCTGGAGTATAGTAAACACAGAAAACATTTTATAGGAACAATGTTGAAGATAGATATATTTGTTTTCCAAAGTTGCCGTCATTGAACAGAAACCAAGATGGAGATTTCATTGCAACTAATTAGAAAATCCTCTTTCAGGTATATAATAAACGATCTTCGCACAAAATAATGTACGATACAAGAGCGGTATGTTTGTTTTCATGTTCTCGGAAATTAAAAAAGATCAACTACGTTTCGCTTTTTCAATCTTTTCCTCGAACATGAAAACGTCAATATACCGCTCTTGTAACGCATATTACTATTCCTTAATTTGTTGTTCTCTTATTTTTCCTAACTTTCTATAAATGCTACTAGAACTAATAGGGCGCTTTTTTTCTACATACCGAACACTGTAGCTGCTAAATTGTCCTGCGGTCTATTCCACCATTAGGTCTAAACTTTTCAATTTTAATTTTGCAATTTGCACTTTTCATTGCAGCTTTTGTTCCATCATCACTTTTTTCTTTTACTTGGTTATTTAATGACGCTGTGTCAACTATTGGGTTATTTAGCGTCGATGGGATTGGCGAGATGAGGCCGAGGATTCGCCATAGATTACCTTGACATTTGCCTTACGATTGAGAAAAAACCTCGGAAGAAACCCAACCAGGTATTCAGCCCAAGAGGGTATCACTTTTCAAAATTAATTTGCAAAGTAAAAAGGAAAAGTAGGGGAAACTTTTAAAACACTGTTACTACTTTTGTTTCAGCATTATATTAATTTTGAGAAGTCCAAAGTCATGTGGTGAAAAGTGAATGAGATTCTTGAAAATAAATGTCCTTTGTCATTAAGATAAAATTGTATTTATTATATTCAGTATACAGGGTGGAATTCATAAAACTGTGCAGATTGAAGGGACAATAGAATACTTTAAAATGGATCAAAATTACTATGTATTTTGTGTTCTGTAATTCTATGCATGGTTTATTAGGAAATGAGCTGAAAATCTGCGTATGTTGACAAAAGTACATCCCCATCTTACGTAAAAATACACACAGAAACTCGGTCTGGAGAGCAGAATTCCGTCTATTAGTCACTGCAGCAGGGTTGCTAGACTTCTTAATGGCAAGCAATAAGAGTAAGTGTTAGTCTTTTTCTTTAATTTTTAAGAAAACCGTTCATTTTGTTAAAAAAAACTGCAAAGAAATAAATAAATAATTTCTTATGAGTTTTTGTAAGAGTGATTCAAGTGACGAACCCCATAAAGTAATATATAAATACAGAATAAATTTCCATAACCTAAGTTGTCTAAATTCTACGAATGTTTTAGAATTACGCCAACTCAATCAGATTATGTTCTTGACAAAAATAGGAACAAAAAACAAAAACTTTGTTTTCTTCATCTAGAACATAATTAGGGGAACTTGGGGCAGGACGGGGTAGTTAATGTTCGAATGTTTTTATTTGGTATCAAATAATGTAAATGTATGGGTTTTACGACATGTATGCTTTTATTACACTGTAAACAAGTAAAAAAATATGCACTTCGAGTGAAATCCGGTCATTATAACCTTAAAATAAATTAGTTTTTCGAAATGTGTGTTTTGCCCCGTTCTGCCCCACGTATGGGGCAAAGTGGGGTATCTATTTTTTTTAATAATTAAATGGCAAAAGTGACAAAAATTATTTACTGAAAGTGTGAATACTACAACATTTTACAAGTTTACTCGAGAAAAAGTCATTCGCAAAATACGCAAATGTGCGTGACATCCTCGTCTTCAATGTCTACTCCTGCGCAACAACTGTGAGCCCATTTCAGACATGATACGCATCTAATCCAACCTTCTTCTGAAAAACAACAGAAAGATCAACCCATTACAGGAGGCGAAATTTAATTAAATATGACGTGGGGCAGCACGTACTGTCCTGTTATGCCCCACCCCGTTTTGCCCCACAGTCACAATTTATAAGTTATGAGGTATTGGCAGGAAAAATAACACACGAAATTTAAGAAAGTTTCGGAATTAAAAGCCAGGTAAGCACTCTATAATATGACATTAAAATAGATTATCTAAATAAATCTCATTTCTACTTACGTGTGACAAGAGAACACTTCAAAGTTGCAAATGAATGATACAATATGATGCAGCAACCGAATAACATACAACAGATGCAAGGAATGGCAGTAAGTGTTGTGTGATGATATATTTACATGAGTTGACGAAGTTCTAAAAAAAAAAAAAAATTCGGTAGATTGCACTACTTGTTGCGAAGATAGAGGCTATACCCCGTCCTGCCCCATATTCCCCTACTCATTATATATTTATTGGCTAGAAAATTGAGGTCAATAACATAGAGTTTTGTAGCTAAATGGCGATGTATGCAATGGAGGGGGGAAAGGAACTGGCCACCCTACCCCATTATCTCCTGGCCTATTTGCCTCATAAGCGGTGCCTTCTTGGTATTACTTGTGAGGTTCAGACCTGTATTCGGACAGTTGACTGAACAACATGGAGTTGCAATAACTACTAATATACAAAGGCTTTACATAATGAAATGAAAAGTGAAAAGCATTCTGTAATAATGGAGAAACAGAAAGTTCAAAAGTGGAAAGTGAAAATTGAAATGTTGCGACGTTGCAAAGTTTAATGGCGGAATTGGCCCCTTGAGCAAACTATTGTATTCGGCTGTTATTATTAAGCTTATAATTTTCAGTATGAATGTTAAATTTCCTGAAAAGAGAATAAATAAACGCGAAATCTATTCCCATATGACGGAAGCTGAAGGAGTGTCCATTATATTTCCCTGGTATCCTTATTTAATTTACATGTCTGTATAAATTCTGTTTGAATATATGAAACGTTGGGTAATTTAGGTTTTGCAAAAATCTTCTCTCTAACAATAAAACACTGGTTCGGGAAGAAGGAACTCAGTAATTTCTGTACATAACACCTCAGCACTCGATTATCTGAAGACAACTCACTGCCCCCTGGTGCGTTGTAAATTACGCGTCTGTTCCGGCATTCTCTGATCCCTATATTCTCCAAGGTTTTAATATTTTGTGCATAACTGGTGGCCCGTACATGTTACTAACCTTTCTTCCCATCTCGCACTTTCTCACCATCAAGGTTTTATCGTTGTAATTGAGGGAAGGGGGAGAGAGAGGGAAAAAGATGCAGCAGAAGAGCCATGGAAAGAAAATTAATGAATATGCAGATTTAGTACAATGAACTGAAGTTTTATTTTAAATTCATACATGAAACAACTCTAGAATTCCTGACAGTTTGACTTCGTGAGATGTTGCTATGCAACAGCAGTACGCTCGTGAGTCTGAACAAGTGAGCGCCTACTCTGTATCTTACGTTGGGTCCACGTATAGGCATGTTGTAATTTTTGGCAACAATTGTAACTAAATGACTGTGCAGATTTTGTACACAATAGCTGAAAATCGCTTATCTTTTTTAATCTTATATTTCACAAAACGTCTTGAAGCAACAGTAACAAATATAAATGACACTCTAGATGATATTGAACGCTGAATAAATATGGGAAATGCGTGTTATTATTTGGATGAGAAACTTTTGTCATTCAACCTGCTTTCAAAATAGCTGAAAGTTAGAATTTATAAAAGAATTATATTACCGGTTTTTCTGTATGGTTGTGAAACTTGGACTCTCACTTTGAGAGATAAACAGAGGTTAAAAATGTTCGAGAATAAGGTGCTTAGGAAAATATTTGGGGCTAATAGTGATAAAGTTACAGGAGAATGGAAAAAGTTACACAACACAGAACTGCACGCATTGTAATCTTCACCTGACATAATTAGGAACATTAAATCCAGACGTTTGAGATGGGCAGGGCATGTAGCATGGCATGTAGTACATAAATGTACGATAGTGTTAATTGAGAGTCCGGACGAAAGAAAACCTTTGGAGAGGCCGAGACGTAGATGGGAAGATAATATTAAAATGGATTTGAGGGAGATGGGATATGATGATATGGACTGGATTAATCTTGCTCAGGATAGAGACTGATGATGGGTTTTTGTGAGGGTTCTCTAAAATCCATTTGTAAATAAGTAAATATTTCGGAAAAAAGTGCGCGGGGTATTTGAGAAAATACGGTAAGTGTTCTCGCTGCACTATCGACACCTATAAATAGTAAAAAAGTTTCTTAAGATGAAACGTATGTCAATTGAAATACGGTATCAATTGATTTCCCTAAAGATAATGATGACGTAATACTTACTGGCTTTTAAGGAACCCGGAGCTTCATTGCCGCCCTCACATAAGCCCGCCATTGGTCCCTATCCTGAGCAAGATTAATCCATTCTCTATCATCATATCCCACCTCCCTCAAATCCAATTTAATATTATCTTCCCATCTACTTCTCGGCCTCCCTAAAGGTGTTTTTCCCTCCGGCCTCCCAACTAACACTCTATATGCATTTCTGGATTCGCCCATACGTGCTACATGCCCTGCCCATCTCAAACGTCTGGATTTAATGTTCCTAATTATGTCAGGTGAAGAATACAATGCGTGCACTTCTGTGTTGTGTAACTTTCTCCATTCTCCTGTAACTTCATCCCGCTTAGCCCCAAATATTTTCCTAAGCACCTTATTCTCAAACACGCTTAACCTATGTTCCTCTCTCGAAGTGAGAGTCCAAGTTTCACAACCATACAGAACAACCGGTAATATAACTGTTTTATAAATTCTAACTTTCAGATTTTTTGACAGCAGACTGGATGATAAAAGCTTCTCAACCGAATAATAACAGGCATTTCCCATATTTATTCTGTGTTTAATTTCCTCCCGAGTATCATTTATATTTGTTACTGTTGCTCCAAGATATTTGAACTTCTCCACCTCTTCAAAATGATGATGACGCAATATGAAACTTAATTGTAACATGTACTTGCAGCATCGAACCCAGTACTTAGTGATTAGAAAGCCAGCAATTATATTCCTGAGTGTTGTTTTCGCAATTGAAAAGCAAATTGCATTTCTTGTACTAAACATGTTGATACACATCTTGTATTCGCTTGTAAAAATGAAGTCCAGCTACCATTAGTGCATTTAAATTACAAAAGACTGTAGCGCCACTTGCGAGGTGAAATCCTGGCTCTTAAATCGATTCATATGTGTTGATACTCTCAAGGATTACGAGCTCGGAGGCACAGAAGCTATTCACACAGTCATACATTAGCGGCGACGAACCGCCCGGGAATATCACGGTTTATAATTCATGTGGGTAAGAGCGCTATGAAATTCAGGGGATTTTGTTCTTATGCGACGTAACACTGCTTCTTCATAGCCAATAAGATACGTACAGTCTGCCGCAGGAGTGGAGAGAGGCAAACAGTTGAATGTTCAGCCAGGAAACTTAGCAAACTTCGTCCATCGCAGCTACCAATATCAGATCAGGACCGCCATGTATATAATTCAGATGTTTGCGCAGTTTCAATATCAAAGAGAAATGGCAAAGACTGATGGAAGCAAATTATACACCACGTCCACATAGAACTTCACATACTTTAGTTCGAGACTGTGAAGTCACTGATGTTTGGTTTATTTGATGGATGGTCTATGGCGATTCCTCGGCATCACTTCATTTCACCTCTTTGATTTGATTACCTGGTTGGGTTTTTCCGAGGTTTTCCCCAACCAAAAGGCAAATGCCGGGTAATATTTTGGCGAATCCTCGGACCTCACCTCATCTCACTACATCTGGCCAAAAAATTGTAAAAAATTGCACAAAATTGTAAAAATGGTAGAAAATTACTAAATTGTAAAACTGTAAAAATTGTAAATATTGTAAAAATGTGTAACAATTGTAATTGTAATATTGTAAAATTTTGACTTGTTCCACATCTTAAAGCTTCATTGCTCATGTAAGATCTATGGAATAAAATAAATGAATGAATGAAAAGTAAGATTTGTGTCGCCATAGAAACAAGTCCAGATATGTGAAAGCAATATTTTGTAATGAAATCAACATAAAACAAAATTAATAGAAATCTCTGATGTGCCCATGTTCTCCGAATTTCGCTTCTATTCTACTAACAAATAAGTAGAAACATGAGCTGCTGCCAGGAAGTCAAAAGGAGGATAGCAATGGCAAAGGAAGCTTTTAATAGAAAGAGGAGAACCTTCTGCGGACCTCTGAAAAAGAACCAAAGAAGAGGCAAGTAAAGTGCTTTCTGTGGAATGTGGCATTGTATGGGGCAGAAACATGAAAATTTCGACGAAGTGAAGGAAAGCCAGTTTAAGTATTTAAAATGCGGATAGAATGGAGAAGAATGGAGCATGTAAAATGGACAGACAGAATTTGAGGGTGGGTGCGTCTCGGTGTTGCGTGAGATTCACTCAGGGTAGCCGAGGTACTGTTGTGGTATAGGATGATGTCGGGAATAATACCAAGCCGGCTGCTTATATAAAAGGCAGTGTAAACTCCAAAACTATAAGTTTATTGTCGTATTCACTTGGTAAACCCTAGAGTATGTATTTCCGGCTGACATATAATTCAATCGTTGGTCGCACTTCTGTATCGACTCTATGGCGGCTCTGAATAAGCTCTATCCGATACTACAAATTCAATACTCTGCCCAGTACACTATGATCGACGTTGACGAGTAGTCTCGCCGATGACAACGTTCTATCTATCGAGTCTTCGCCGGAAGGAAGACTATTAAGTTGGGCCGCCGACACCAAAAAAAACTCAGTGTGTCGTGCCGTCGACACGAAAAGAAGTCGTAGTCCTGTCGGCACAAAACGAAGTAGTTATTGCGCCCTGTATGTAGGGCCGTCGACACGCTGAGATGTTGTCATTATCTCCGCTCCCCGTCACCCTTATTTATAAAAACCTATCCTATGCTAAAACTAACTATCCTATTGGTTAAAAACTACGTCACTTAACCGGCCTAAAATCTATTCTCTATTGGTCCAAAGTGACCTCATAAGCTAAACCAAGATCTCTCCTTATTGGGCGCGAAATACGTCATCTCTAAATTTAAACTTTGGATTTCCCATAACATCTAATTAGTTCGAAGATCTTGGAGAACCCCGTTCTTTGAAAAACCCAAGCTTGCAATTGCTTTCCCACGGGTCCAGTCTAACTCCGGCTTTTACGCATCGCCGAGTGTCTATATACAATCACGCACAAGGTGGCCCTAAATCTGTCCGATGCTGACAAGTGACGAAACACCTGTGTGGGGAAGCTAATTCTAACGAAGTTGCCAGAACATCCCCGCGAATACATGTAACAAAAAATATGGAGATATCATTTCGCTAATAAATCGGTCTCTCCCTCTCCTAATTACTGCTTCAAATAAGAAATGAAGCTGTGTTGGAAAGAGTTGGTGAAGAAAGAATGATGCTGAAACTGATCAAGAAGAGACAAAGGAATTGGTTGGGTCACTGGCTGAGAAGAAACTGCCTACTGAAGGATGCACTGGAAGGAATGGTGAACGGGAGAAGAGTCCGGGGCAGAAGAAGATATCAGATGATAGACGACATTAAGATATATGGATCTTATGAGGAAACAAAGAGGAAGGTAGAAAATAGGAAAGATTGGAGAATGCTGGGGTTGCAGTGAAAGACCTGCCCTCGGACAGAACACTATGAATGAATGAATGAATGAATCTACTGACAGTTGACTGAAAAATAAGTGACCGATTTGGATGAATTTCGTTAAAAAATATGTTTACGTCTTGTTGTGTATGTATTCTGTCGGCAAATTCTATTATTATCAGAATCTTTATTTCTCTCATTTTCTGTTAATATCTTGTTTTATGATCCTTTCATAACACAAGGACTAAGAAAATAACTTGCATCAGCAATAATATTGTTACCGTAAAGTCATAACCATATGCTTTTGTAAAGAAAAAAAATAAAAAACTATATAAAAATGTACTCGTTCGTATTATACCCCTAATCACATGTTACAAATTGACCAGGCTTATGGACTTTCAAGGCAACCACTGCTGTTATCAATTTCACTATGCTGCCATCTAGCACCTGAGAAAGAAATCACGTTATAACCCTTACGGAATTGCATGTCTAGGGCTCTGAGTTCTGAATTCACAACTGGCCTACGTCTGTGTTCATTACAGTGGGCCATGAAAATTTTAGCTCTCCTTGGCAACGGTTCGTTGCTAACTGATTTGTATCTTTCTTACGAGAAATAAAACTGTTCCTGAGTTTGATTGACCTTTTATACTGTATTCACACTACACATGGAGCAACTGTACTTCCATCTAGCGGTCGTTATCGAAAATGCCTTTTCGACGGTGGAGGCTCTGGTGGTTGTTTTTATTTTATTTTGCCATTTAATAACATGAGAGTGGCCGATCTGATATATATTATGTGATCAGCGATGATACTAAAAACTATAGGGTGCCATTAAAAAAAAAGACTCTCGGTGACGACGTAACTACAGGGACATCATTTTATTTTTACTAACATTTTTAATATTAACCTCGCTATATCTTTGGATTAAAGGTCTAGAACCGGAAACACCGCTTGCTCCCTGCTCCCCCTTCCAAGACTGGAGTTCGATGATACTGGCGTAAAATACAAATCACTTTACTAGGTATAGGAGGGAAGAAAAGTAATTCATCCATTTATGTAAACTGGAAAATATCGGAATTTTGAGTTTGATAATTTTCATTAGGATTTTGTTTTATCAAAATACAGTACTGTATTAACACTTAGTGTTTTTACTCACGAACTGAGCTATCCATTCGGACGTATTCATTATGTAGTGTATATTGTAGTGTTACAGCACAATAGCGTAGAATATAGAGAATGAAGTTAAATAAAAAATAATCATAATATGGATATTTAAACACATTTTTGAAAATGGTGGCCGTTCATTTCGATACAGGCTTCAGTTCTAATATGCATATTATCGCACTATAGGCTATTGTACCTAATTCCAATTGCCAGTTTCGTCCTTCGTACGAGTAACTCATGTTGAAATAATTCTGTACCTACTCTATAAAAGAGTACCTTACGTTCTGTAAATTCAATCTTCATTTCTGCCCGATCCGAAAAGATAAAATTACTCAGAAATGCTATCTACTGTCCGTTCAAGTGGTTTTGTCGTAGGGTCGTAGAAAGGGAGGAAATCACGTGACAGTTAATTAATTAACGAGGTCCTTTTATTTAAGTTATTTTAAGCAGTTTTATAATATTATGTAGACATCGAATTCCTAAAAGAAATTAATGGTCTCAGAAAAGAGCTAAGACAGCCCAGCCACTAGCTGGCGAATAAAAGCTGGTGGGGGAAACCGGGATACGACGTAGGCAAATGGACGACAGTACCTGTGCGAAAATGATTCAATATTGAAAGCTCTTTCGTCACTGGAAAACGCGAACATATTTTTTGAACGTACTGTTTACCATGCCCGCAAAGCTACTATGGCTGTATATGCGGTCTCGGATCTGTGTGGAGAACGGTTGAATTTCATTAGTATAAGGGGTGGGATTGAAGTACATTCAAAAACTCAGGTACAATAAAAATTGAAGTAAAAATAAAATGATGTCCCTGTAGTACAAAACCAGCCGCAAAATATCTTGTTTCCATAACAATATTCCTTTGTGAATTGGGATTATGGGTTACTTTTGAAACACCCTGTATATGAAGAGAGATTTGTACAGACTCTCTCTATATGTAAAATGTTTTTGTAACTAAGTATTCAACCGCATTGAGTTGCTATTTAAAACAAAGTAGAATTTACATCATGTTTCGTTGGGCTCCCAGCATTACATCGGTTACTTTTTTTTTACTCCCCCGTACAGAACTCTGAAAGCACTACGGAGTAAGAAAAAGTTTGTCGGAATTGCTGACACAGATTGGTCATAGCTGCGGACCAAGACTGACTCACTTAAAAGTTGCGTTCGAAAACAGAAACTCGCTCAAACTCAATCACACGAATTAACGAACTGGATCTCATAATTTAAAACTCGCGCAAAGTCCAACAGAAAACAATTTGACAACTGAGAGATTTAAATAACAATAACGTATAGCACTGCTTCACATTGAGTATAATGTTCATTAAAAATGTATCCGAAACCATGGAAACGATCATGCAAAGACCTGCATATTATAAACATATAACAGGGCATAGACATCTACAGGTCTTATATTCCATCTCAGCCTCTGTGCAACGTCACATTTGCGGTTGGGAGGAAAGGAGACAGCAGAAAGATTGTAATGCTTTTTTATACGCTGATGCCCACGACTAAGATAAGCCATTGAAATTTAATGGTCACTGACCGGAAAAGATTTAATGTAAGATATGTAGAAGACTTACATACATACGAGTATGTACAGTAGTGGCAAAAAAAAACGGACCGACCTTTGTAGCTGATTTCAGAGCTTTGTTCACTCCAGAGCACGATAGACTGGTAGCTAAGACTTTCGTGGTTTGAATCCTGCCTGAGAAGGAAACTTTTTTTTGTTCCTTACTCAAATTTATTCCCAATACTTTTCGATTGCTGGTGAAATTCATGTTCTGGGAATAATAAGTTAATTAAGTAGTAAAATATCGTTGCAATCGAAAAGTATTGGGAATAGATTTGAATAAGAAACAAAAAATGTTTCATTCCCAGGCAGGATTAGAACCACGAAAGTCTTAGTTACCAGTCTATCGTGCTCTGGAGTGAACAAGGCTCTGAAATCAGCTACAAGGGTCGGTTCGGTTTTTTTTGTCACTGCTGTACATACATACATAAGCCATACATACACACTTAAAATACACAAAAGTTAAATTTATCCCCTTTACCTCGGCATTAGAATGAGGTGGTGTGGTCAGCAATTAATCTTAATTCTTCCATCTCAAGATGGAACTACCAAGTAGTTTAATGAATACAATAGTCATATATATCTTCTCCATATCCACATTTCAAATGCTTCTAGTAGTTTCTCCAACTTTCGTCCATTTTTCTGTCCTATACAATGCCACACTCAACACAAAGCACTTCACTAGTCTCTTTCTTGGTTATTTTCTCCAGAGGTCCGCAGAAGATGCTCCTTTTTCTATTAAAAGCTCTTTTTCATTGCTATCTTCCTTTTGACTTCCTGGCAGCAGCTCATGTTACTGCTTATAGTACACCCCGAGTATTTGAAGCTGTCCACTTGCTCTACTGCCTCGTTTAGAGATCGCATGTTTACCTTCTTTTTTTTCTTCCGATAACCATGGTCTTCGTCTTGTTTGCACCATAGCTGTCATTTAGCTCCAGTAGCATATAGTTTAGTATCGTCTCCTCTTCTGCTAACAACACCATATCATCAGCAATTCATTACAGATATTTATGCTCGACCATGCCGAAATATACTAATTATACACCTGGTAGCAGACCTTTAATGCATGTCATTAAAGTACACCTACTCATTAAAGGTCAGGTCTTTCAGCCAATGACGACTCAGGTTACAACTGTTCAGCCAATGACAGGTCAGCTTTGTACCGTTATAAAACCGCAAGTATCGATTATTCTCGGATATGCAATCGAAAGAGAATTAGCGAAAAGTCACGGAGGCTGGAAATCCAATAATGTCGCAGAAGGTTATATTCTGTTACTATAATAATTAGCGTTAATTGTAAATGATATTCAAATAAATTCAATTTGTCATCTCGTTTTTCAATGTCGAATTCAATAATCAAGCTTATAACATTATAATATTATCAAATTTAACGGGACTACGCCAAGGTCAGTGACATTATTGTTCCTCGGAAAAAAGCAATACTTTCGCGTCTGCGCACATCTCACAAATCACGACCTAGAACAAGGTCACTTCCGATCTTGTCAGTTACAAATAAAATGTATACATCTGAATACCGGTAATTTCAAGTTAGAAATATGGTCGAGCATAAAAAGTCGTATGAAACTCGCCTATAATGGTAATTAAGAAGCTCGTATGAAAATTATGAAACTCGCTTGCCCTCGTTTCATAAATATCCATACTCGATTCTTAATTACTATCATTATAGGCTCGTTGCATAATGTACTATTTTATGTCAAAAAATTAGACCTACTGAAATATAAAAAAGCGATACAGTATTTAGTTAACCATACTTTATAGGGCGTGCTGAAAAAATTAGTTTGACTATTTCGTTTGTATGACGTCATTGCATTTTCGACCAATGAAGTGTAATGAAATTTTGAATTCCAACCAATCACAGTCAGACTTTGCGATAATTTCTGCACCTAGATTTATCGCTATCAATTTACCGCGTGGTCGTTCTTTTGTTTAGTCGTTGTCGCCAACAGTTTCCCCGTAAATAGATGATCATGAATACATTAAGATGCAACTACACGGTTAAACTTTTCTTTCAACTTTAAAGCAATGAATGCAAGATTGATATTTAATATTAATTAATATATTTACGCAGTGAAGACCACTTTCAAAACGGCGCACCATGTAGACACAAAATCTTCATGCATCTTAATTGAACGTACCTTTTAAACTTGATTCTTTCAGTATTCTTCCCAGATTGCTCGCATACGCGATTGGAATATTGAACTGTGTAGATGCAGCTTTAGTTCCGTTACACACTACAGCGAGAATGCGTTTGTCGAGCTATAAAAAATGCTTTCGTGTAGCATTGATTGTAAGTAACGGTCGAAACAAAGCACAGCTGACATTGGTCCTGCTTCCACAGGTAGGCCTAACGTAACCTATAAAATTGTAGCCTTTAACATTTGTATTGAAATTAAACAATTAATAGACGTTCAAATTTATGTAACATCATCGCATATCAAACTCAAAGACCTTGCATAGTAATAATTCTTTGATCAAACTGCCTTCCGTATGGCGTAATAAAATTCGTGTTTTAATTAGGCCTATCTATACAGAGATGGCTTCACTGTGTAGCAACATGTCTCGCTGTGAATACATAAGTATTGGTATATAGCTGTCCCCACTGTTACTGTTAAATTAAATTATGATTTCAGCACATAATGAAAATGTATTTATGTTATAATAATAAGAGAAAAGTGCAGTACATGTAATTAACATTGTTAAACCTGTATTTCGCTTTTAGCAATTGGCATTACTGAATAATAACATCGAATTTCTTTATTGCAATAATCGATATTCATCTACGAGTATTTCAACTTCACAATATCTGAATAGGTTAAGTATTCGTTAATATACAATTATTAACATTTTGTGATAGAATTTTAGGGATATATTATTTAAATGTTTATTTTATTCACGAAATAGTCCTCATAAATGTCACTCGAGGTCTGAGATTTATCGGCAGATCTCAGACCTCTCGTGACATTACTACAGATAGTTTTAAAATTATAAAGTCCTTTACATTTTGAAGATAATATATAAAAATTTGCTGAAATTGGAAGTATCGAAAAGTCATTTTCAAAACTTGCTGGGAAGTATTTAAAGAACGTATTAATTTTAATATGACGTCATTAGTGACAGTTTCACGTGTGTTGGGGTCCTGAAACTTTGATGAGACGTAGATTAGAGTCTGTAGATTTATTTTTGCAGTAAAATGAAAAAGTGGTTTTTGACTAGAGATGGTCGAAATTTTACCCTTCTCGCCCCTTAATTACCTTCTGCATTTCACTCAGGCGATCCGGGTTCTAGTCCCGGTCAGGCCTGGAACTTTTCATTTTGGCGAACAAGGTCGCAATTGGGTTTTTCTCGGGTTCTCCCGTTTTCCCATATTAGGCATCTACATTATTCCGTCAACATTTCTCCATTCCGTCATCATTCCATAGCGTTCACCGAACGACGGCTGACGACGCACGGAGGGGCGTGACCTAGGGACGAAGGAGGTTGCGTGCTCGAAACCTGGATACGCAACGACCCATTCATTTATTTTATTCCATAGATCTTACAAGAGCAATGAAGCTTTAAGATGTGGAACAAGTCAACATTTTACAATATTACAATCACAATTTTTACAAATTCTTACATTTTTACAATTTAGTAATTTTCTACAATTTTTACAATTTTGTGCAATTTTTTACAATAATTTGGCGAGATGTAGTGAGATGAGGTGAGGTCCGAGGATTCGCCAAAATATTACCCCTGCATTTGCCTTTTGGTTGGGGAAAACCTCGGAAAAACCCAACCAGGTAATCAAATCAAAGGGGGTAATCAAATCAAAGGAGTTGATGCCGAGGACTCGCCATAGACCATCCGGCTTCAGTCGCACGGCTGTGGAAAACCTCGGAAGAAACCAAAGACCAAAGGAGGATCCAACCCAAGCCCGAACGCAGCTCCGGATCAGCAGCCCAGCGAGTCTGCCGACTGAGCTACATCGATGGCTCTACTAAAAGTATACAATACATAGCCAATCAGATTATTAAATTTACAAACGCAAACGATCTTCATAAGTTGAGCTATATGTATAATACAAAACAAGTTAATTAAATTTAAGGCATAAACAATTCAACCAGTTGTGATATACAGAAATTGATAATACCTATCTTGCAAACTACTTCAAATTACAAACACAAACAATTTATCAATAGAGCTATACATATTACTATTCAATTTAAAGCATATACAATTCATCGGCCAAAACTATACAAATATATACAATACAAAGTAAGCAGATTAATTCAATTTACAAACAGTTAGTGTAGTTAGCCGGTGTGGGTTTTGGAATGCACCTAGCTTGAGGTTTAGCGGAATAGATCTTGAAAGATCGCAGTGCTGAGTCATAGTGCCCCCTCTCCTAAAATTGAATTCAATTTTAATTTTCGTCTTTAATGCAACATTCCAAGAAATTTTTCACAGTCTTACGTTTGGCAGGTATAGCATTTTTTTTTTTAACATTTGTACATCTGTTTGAATAAAATGTACGAAATTTTACGAGAGGTTTTCAAATAATCCAATTAACATTTGTCTTTTTACATGCATTATTTAGAATTTATAGAAGCTTGTTTGGTTTTAACAGTGGGCCACTGTGGTAGGTAGCATACGTTTTTCAGCAAAAAAAAAAAAAAAAAGGGCTGTTTAAGTTAATCATTGTTAAGTGAAAACGCCCGTCGTAATTTAATATCGTCATAAAATTAATATCGTAAATTTATGCCTGTAGTTTGTCAATAAAAGCAGCAATTCATCATGCAGGATTTTTAATTTCTGAGCGGGATGCACTCCCTTCCAGCTTGTCACGTCTGAAAGCTCAAGTTTTAAGCACCATAATAGCAGAAGTTTGAAGTCTAGAAGTTTTAATTGTGTTGGGGCATCACGTATCTCCTCGTCTGAAACATGACTGAAGCTGTCTCATTGCTTGGTATTGATGTTCTACTGTTTCTTGCTTCAGTTATAAATTCTTAAATTACTTTGTTTATAAAGTTTCCCAATATTAAGAGAAAATAATTCTACTGCTTTAATGAACAGCTTGCTACGAAATATAAAGGTTTTTATGTGATAAGTAGTCCTTTTGATTAGTTGTGTCAAATGAGTTTTTCTTGACAGCTTTTTAGAAATCATTATATCCCTGATGTAATAATAATAATAATAATAATAATAATAATAATAATAATGATGATTTATTTTAGCTGGCAGAGTTAAGGCCGTAAGGCCTTCTCTTCCACTCAACCAGCAAAAAGTGTATATACATATGCATGAACTTACAAAGAATTCAACAATTTGATTTAGATGAGAGTTACATGTATACAAGAGTTATTTACGAATTAAACAACAAAATACTATGAACTATTAATTAAACACTGAAATAAACTGTGTAGCAGAATTAAACTAAAATGCATAGAATGTTAATATATTTCAAATAATATTAGATAATAGAAAGAGATTATTATGAGACAATTTTGAAAATACAGCACTATCAGGATGATGTCTAAAGAAAAAAGTAACAGTGTAGTCAGTGATAGTTTAAATCAGTATGATTGGAGTGAAATGCTAATAAGGTTATCTTTTAAGCTGTTCTTAAAGGTGTTTGTTGTCTTGCAGCCCCTAATACTTTGTGACAAGGAATTCCATTGACGCGAGGTGGATATTGTAAAAGATGAGGAATAACGAGATGTTCTATGAACAGGTATATTTAGCGTGCCACAGATAAGTGATCTGGTATTTACGTCGTGGTTAGAGTATAGATAAGAGAAACGAGACGAAAGGTAATTTGGTGTTGAGGTGTGCAGAATTCGAAAGAGTAAAGACAAAGAGTGTAAAGTTCTGCTTTCTTTAAGTCGGAGCCACGAGAGACTTGCGAAGGACGGTGATATGTGATCATATCGTCGGATGTTGCACACGTATCTGACGCACATATTCTGAGCTCGCTGTAACTTGACTGACAGTTCAGAACTTAGGCCACTTAACAAAACGTCACAATAATCGAAGTGCGGCATTACTACGGTTTGTACTAGGGTAAGTTTTAGTTGCTGGGGCAAGAAGTTTCTCAAGCGACTCAAAGAGTGAATGGAGGAACAGATTTTTTTTTATCGTTTCTTTAACTTGAAAATTCCAACTCAGATTATTATCAAAAAAGAAGCCAAGATTTTTTACGACAGGTGAATAAGGGATATTGGTATAGGTACATTAATGGTTTATTAAAAATTCATTTACAAAACCATAAAGGTGTATTGTACTCCTTTCTAGATGATAAAATATTATTTGAGGGAAAATGTTGAAACGACACTTATTTTAACATAAATAATTTAAAATTAATAAAATATGATTTCACACAAATATTCCTTCCATTAACACTGCTAAAACTATAGTTATTCCTTTTTCATTAACTGATAAATACAGGGTGTTTAAAAAGTATCCAATATTTTATGAGGTGATAGTATGCATTAAAACAATAAAAAAGTCTAATAAACATAGGTCCTACAACACATACTTTTTGAGATCTGATCACTTGTTCATAGGAGGTGCTCAATGTGACGTCCGTTTATGGCAATGTATTTTTCTGTCCTACAATACAGCAGACTACCAGGTAATCATACCGTAGTTGACACCCCTGGCATGGAATAATGATACGTCGCAAGGAATACTGAAGAGAAAAGTTTGGTTGCGGATATGATCGGGGTTCAGCAGAGATGGTGTTGTGAATTTTCGTAATCAACATGTGTAGGCTGATGAAAATTCCCATGCACTTGAAGAAACAAGACATCAGCACCGATTCTCAATCAACGTACCACGCATTATTTCCTGCCCTCAGGAAAACTGGCAACCCTACTGTAGTGACTAAGGGTCGGAACGCTGCTATTCAGACCGAGTTTGTGTGTGTATTCATCCTTGAGCCGGCGATGCGCTGTTGCCAAAGTATGCAGCCTTCAGACTAATTTTCTAATTAACCATACACTTAATTACAAAACGCATAATACATACTTACGGCTTTTAAGGAACCCTGAGGTTCATTGCCGCCCTCACATAAGCCCTCTAACGGTCCCTATCCTGAGCAAGATTATTAAAGTCCCTACCAAAATATTCCACCTCCGTCAAATCCATTTTAATATTATTCTCCCATCTACGTCTCGTCCTCCACAAAGGTATTTTCCCCTCAGGCATCACAACTAAAGGCTCATTCACAATGAAAATTAAACATAACGTAAACATTAACATAAGCACATAAACATATGCCACAAACTTAAGTAGCCAAGGCCCATTCACAATGAAAATTAAACATAACGTAAACATTAACATAAGCACATAAACATATGCCACAAACTTAAGTAGTCAAGGCCCATTCACAATGAAAATTAAACATAACGTAAACATTAACATAAGCACATAAACATATGCCACAAACTTAAGTAGCCAAGGCCCATTCACAATGAAAATTAAACATAACGTAAACATTAACATAAGCACATAAACATATGCCACAAACTTAAGTAGCCAAGGCCCATTCACAATGAAAATTAAACATAACGTAAACATTAACATAAGCACATAAACATATGCCACAAACTTAAGTAGCCAAGGCTCATTCACAATGAAAATTAAACATAACGTAAACATTAACATAAGCACGTAAACATATGCCACAAACTTAAGTAGCCAAGACCCATTCACAATGAAAATTAAACATAATGTAAACATTAACATAAGCACATAAACATATGCCACAAACTTAAGTAGCCAAGGCCCATTCACAATGAAAATTAAACATAACGTAAACATTAACATAAGCACATAAACATATGCCACAAACTTAAGTAGCCAAGGCCCATTCACAATGAAAATTAAACATAACGTAAACATTAACATAAGCACATAAACATATGCCACAAACTTAAGTAGCCAAGGCCCATTCACAATGAAAATTAAACATAACGTAAACATTAACATAAGCACATAAACATATGCCACAAACTTAAGTAGCCAAGGCCCATTCACAATGAAAATTAAACATAACGTAAACATTAACATAAGCACATAAACATATGCCACAAACTTAAGTAGCCAAGGCCCATTCACAATGAAAATTAAACATAACGTAAACATAACACGTGTGTGGAAACAAACATACCGAATCAACAAAACTACAGAATCTATTACATAAAAATGGAGAATTGCACAATGACTGACGATGTAGCTATTCAATTTATGTTTCTAATAACTACAGTGGCATCAGTATATGGCTTTCAATACTTGAAATCAAAGAAACGGAGATGTAAAATAATCAACTTTTCGTCATATGATTCCATGTTGCGAGCCTAGCTATCATCACGGCCAATAGATCAAAATATTGCCTGTAGGCAAAGCCCATGAGATGTTAAACAAAAAGTGAAAACACGCTTTCCGCTTGTGTACTGTTTCCAAATCGCATAAACATAAGCATGAAAGTTTGGAGTTTGCAAACTTTCATGTTAACGTCTTATGATTAAGATTAAGTTTATGCTTATGTAATTCATTGTGAATGCTTTCATTAAATAACATGGGCACAAGGTTTTATGCTTACGTTATGTCTATGTTTAATTTTCATTGTGAATGGGCCTTAACATTCTATTATGCATATGTGGTATATGTCTTGCACAACTCAAACGTCTGGATTTAATGTTCCTAATTATGTCAGGTGAAGAATACAATGCGTGCAGTTCTGTGCTGTGTAACTTTCTCCATTGTCCTGTAACTTCATCCCTCTTAGCCCCAAATATTTTCCTAAGTACCTTATTCTGGAACACCCTTAACCTCTGTCCTCTCAAAGTGAGAGTCCAAGTGTCATCAGCATACAGGTAATATAACTGTTTTATAAATTCTAATTTTAATTTTTATTGACAGAAGACTGGATGACTAAAGCTTCTCAACCGAATAATAACAGGCATTTCCCATATTTATTCTGTGTTTAATTTCCTCCCGAGTGTCATTTATATTTGTTACTGTTGCTCCAAGATATTTGCATTTTTCAACCTCTTAAAACGATAAATTTATAGTTTTTATATTTCCATTTCGTACTATGTTCTGGCCACGAGACATAATCATATACTTTGTTTTTTTTGGGGGGGGGGGGAGAGGGAAATTTATTTCCAAATGTATCGCCTTACTTGCTTCGACTAAAATTCCCGTGTTTTCCCTAATAGTCTGTGGATTTTCTGCTAACATATTCACGTCATACGCATAAAAAGCAGCTGATGTAACTCGTTCAAAAGCATAATAGTGTTTTTATTTATTTTAATGTATTCTATTGTTTCTTCAATCTGCAGTTATATCACAACTTAGTGTTGTTATTTTTATTAACAAGAATCGAAATATCGTCACATCTCAGGTGATAACGCGTTTGTCTGCTGTTATAGATTTGCAGTCAGACGTGGGATCGATTCCCTCTTGGGCTGATAACTTGGTTCTGCTTCTTCGAGGTTCCTCCAACTGTTATATGACTGCGCTTTCTCTACTACCAGAACTATTCCTTTCTTACTTACTTACTGGCTATTAAGGAACCCAGAGGTTCATTGCCGCCCTCACATAAGCCCGCCATTGGTCCCTATCCTGAGCAAGATTAATCCAGTCTCTACCATCATATCCCACCTCCCTCAAATCCAATTTAATATTATCTTCCCATCTACGTCTCGGCCTCCCCAAAGATCTTTTCCCCTCTGGCCTCCCAACTAACACTCTATATGCATTTCTGGATTCGCCCATACGTGCTACATGCCCTGCCCATCTCAAACGTCTGGATTTAATGTTCCTAATTATGTCAGGTGACGGATACAATGCGTGCAGTTCTGTGTTGTGTAACTTTCTCCATTCTCCTGTAACTTCATCCCTCTTAGCCCCAAATATTTTCCTAAGAACCTTATTCTCAAAACTCTCAAACTCTGTTCCTCTGTCAAAGTGAGAGTCCAAGTTTCAAAACCATACAGAACAACCGGTAATATAACTGTTTTATAAATTGTAACTTTCAGATTTTTTGACAGCAGACTAGATTACAAAAGTTTCTCAACTGAATAATAACAGGCATTTCCCACATTTGTTCTGCGTTTAATTTCTTCCCGAGTGTCTTTCTACCTCACACAATCAGAAGAAGACCTATTGTTAAACAGTTCACACCAAGCCCCATTTATTCAGTGATAAGGCACGACCCCTGTGCGTTCGCTTCCTATTCTCAGCGTTTATCCATATTCTGAACCCCATCTAATGGCTTCGCCTTGGAAAAAAATCTATTACATTCTGGGCACGAATATACGGATGGTGAAGGGGTGGTTTTGTACGATGCAAGTGGGAAGCAACCATCTTTCTCCCTTGAGCTCTGTGGAAAGTTTTCTCCTTGGGGTGCTTTTAAAAAACTTCTACATATTGGGTGTATGATATTACCTTCAGCCCAGGCCTCGCCTCTGGGATGCTGTTCCTAATAGTTCACGGAGAGCATTACCTAGTGCGCCAAGTTTCGGGTAGATGGCAGCGGCGTTGGCCAGAATTCGAATATTGTCATTTGTCTGATTCATTAATCATGTTGATAATAATATGAATGAAAAACTGGACGGGGTAAATCCACACACTGATTCTCGGAACGAAAACGATAATTTTACAACTCAAATTAGGAACTTTAAGGGAAATGGAGTTGGATTTTGTGTAAAAATGTTGATTAATTTGTATTTTTTCAGTTTATTATTTTGTTTTTCCTTTTTGAAATGGCATATCACATTATTATGTCCGTAAAAAAAATGTGAATTATCTAGCAAAGCTCAGACCTCGAATGACATTTATTAGGACTATTTCGTGAATAAAATGTTAATAAGTATATATTTATGATTACTTAACCTATTCAGATATTGTGAAGCTGAAATAGATGAACATCGATTACTGAAATAAAGGAATTGGATGTTATTCAGTAATACCAATTGAGAAAAACGAAATACCGGTTTAACAATGTTAATTGTATGTATTGCGCTTTTCTCTTGTTATAACAGAAATACGTTTCCATTATCTCCTGACATCATATTTTAATTTGGACATCTACAGTATACTAATAATAAATCTGTAGCCGAAATTTTTCTGGTGATTTTCGATTTTCCAAAAATAATTGGTCCTAACATATATAATCAATCATCCTGAAACCGAAAGTAGCTTTTTTCAAATTTTTGTTTGTCTGTCTGTCTCTGTCTGTATGTTTGTTACCTTTTCACCCGATAATGGCTGAACGGATTTCGATGAAAATTGGAATATAAATTAAGTTCGTTGTAACTTAGATTTTAGGCTATATGACATTCAAAATACATTATTTAAAAGGGGGATTATAAGGGGACCTGAATTAAATAAATCCAAATATCTCGCTTATTATTGATTTTTGTGAAAAATGTTACATAACAAAAGTTTCTTTAAAAATAATTTCTGATAAGTTTTATTCCTTGAAAAATTTTGATAGGACTGATATTTAATGAGATAAATGACTTTTAAAATTAAACTTACTGCCATCTAAGGCCGTGTAATGAATTAAAAAACAAATGACTTCGTCTATAAGGGGCCTTGGACAGCAACAATCGAAAGCTATGAAAGATAGCCTACAGAGAATGTTTCTGTGTTTGTATGAAGTAATATCGGAAGCTAAATTAACCGATTTGTATAATTAATTATTAATTCACCATTGGAAAGTGTAGTTTCTCTAGATGGACATAATGCTATAATGTTATTACAGTAACTTCTGAGTGAATCCAAGACAGGTAAGATTAAAATAGGTTCTTATGCACAGAAAACTTGATAGGCTATTCTGTACATTCGTTTCCTGTATTTCCTAAAATAATTTTTATGACCAAATGAGTGGTCTCTGGATCAAAATGATCGCATTTTAATTATGCAAATACAAATTAAATTAAGTAACATAATAAACGATTTATCCTTATATCAAACACGAATGTTCCCTGGATCAAATGTCCTATTTTAATGATGTAATTACTTTATATTTATTTCTAACGGGTGCAGCGGAGCGCACGGGTACGGCTAGTTTAATAATATAATTACAAATAACCCGATTAATAGCTACATTAATTAAATGAACAATTGTTCAAAACACAGTTACCAAATATGAATAAAGGAGTGTCATTTTCTTTAGATATATTGGACATGGAAATAGAAGATGAAGATGTAGATGTGGAAGCAGGATTTCGCACTTTATTTAGTACTTCTGTATGATATTCTTTTTGTTGATCTGTCGGTTGTTACGTCATCGTTACATTAATGGATTCATGCTCATCGATTTACGGGAAAACAGTTGACGACACTGACTAAACAAAAGAACTACCATGCGATAAACTGATTGTGAGAAATAGAGTTCCAAAAATTATCGCGATGTGTGACTGTGGCTGGTTGAATTTCAACATTTCATTACACTTCATTGATCCTAAATGGAATGACGTCATATAAACGAGATAGTCGAAAATTATTAACACGATTGGATTTCGGATATGTAATTCCATCTCGAATAATCCATTGTGCAGTGTCTATTTTCTTATTCCGTTATATTATTTTCTTCGAAAGCAGAGGATATAAAAAAGTCTTGGCCTCCTGTAATATAAAGTTCAAGGATAAACATTTGGCAGTAGCTAGATCATAGTCTAGTATATACAGTCACGAAGCTTGAGTTGTTGAGGGTACTAGAAACAATAGACTGTGCCGGTACTATTTCGCATTGTCTGTAATGAGGCGATAGAAGCGATCCTAGTAGTTAGCAACTATCTATGGATGCATATTCCCTACGTATTGAGCTACGTGACTTTATATACTAGACTGTAGCTATATAGATATTACTAAACAAAACACTGGTAATTGTGTCTTAAAAGTTCACAATATAGAATACGCTAAACTTTTTTTTTACCAAACAGAAGTAAGCGTAAATATTAAATTTCATCAATAAATAGTCTTTTTCGTGGTTATCGCTTCCTCTTTTGTTTATAGCGGAAGTCCAAGGCTAACTATATATCAATACACCTTAGTAAACCACTGAGATTCGTTAAAATAATTTCATTTGCTAAGAGAAATTAGCTTAAATTATTAATTTAATTCGGTTAGATCGGTGTTATATTAATTAGTGTTTTGGACGGAGATTTTCAGTGATCATTTTGGGGTTTTATATCCGTAAAAGTTTAGGAGTTGGAATATAGAGATTGAGTTCTTTCCAGAAGATTGTACCAAGTTTAAAGAAACTAGTTCTGTTACGAATGCAAAGAAATAAAAGAAGGAGTCCCATGGCAACAGATGTTGCAGTTGTTGAATTCTTACACGAAACAAAGAGTTTAAGTGATCAGAACGAATATGGAATAACGCCAAACACATTCGGAACACGAACAATATTGAATACAAGCATGTTTACACAGATGAGTCATCACTTTTCGCGAACACAGCTGTTTTTCAGCACTTGGCAACGAAGGGAAGAGATTGGTTCTTATTTCATGGCACTCTCCAATAAAAGAGTCTATCATAACTCCGAAACATTGGATCTAAATTTATTACACGTTTAAAGTTTAAGAAATGGGCGTCAAAAAGACGACACATGCTTTCCCATGTTAAGTTTTCCGCATTTCTTAGCAATTCAATTCCGTCATCATGTTGTAAATGATTTTGTGCGAGATCGTACGTATTTGCTTGGTTTCCGCACAAAATCAATCCGCGGAAAGTGTAAAATTCCACATTCAGTATTCCCAACCTAACACACATAACAATTTCCCTCTTCTTACCTCTTAAGTGACATATTGATTTTACTGCTTTAGGCTTTTAAAATATTATTTTTAGAGACGTTCAATATAGTAATAATTATAAATTGGAAACTTACCACTGCAATTTCACCTAAATTTCACTGTTAATTATTGTTTTTAAATATTTGCAAAAAGTAAACTCTACAACTCCACTAAAGTTACTGCATTCGTGATGCAAGTAACATTAATGAAGCCGTGAAAAAATCAACAAGATTCCAGACTCATCATAGACTGGGGAAAAAAAAAGACACACGCATATCACGGCCTGCTGGAGTATAGTAAACACAGAAAACATTTTAAAGCAACAATGTTGAAGATAGATAAGTTTGTTTTGCAAATTTGCCGTCATTGAACAGAAACCAAGCTGGAGATTTCATTGCAACTAATTAGAAATTCCTCTTTCAGGTATGTAATAAACGATCTTCGCACAAAATAATGTACGATACACGAGCGGTATGTTTTCTTTCAATTCTCGGAAATTAAAAAAGCTCAACTACGTTTCGCTTTTTCAAACGTTTCCTCGAACATGAAAACTTCAACATACCGCTCTGGTAACGCATATTACTATTATGCTGTTTTAATCTATTTATCGAAGAGACTAGTGAAGTGTTTTGTGTGGAGTGTGACATTATATGGGACAGAAACATGGATATTACAACGAAGCGAAGAGCATATGAAATGTGGGTATGGAGAAGAATAGAACGTGTGAAATGGACAGACAGAATAAGAAATGAATTTGTGTTGGAAAGAGTGGGTGAAGAAAGAAAGAATGAGGCTGAAACTGATCAGGAAGAGAAAAAGAAATTGATTGGGTCACTGGCTAAGAATAAACTGCCTACTGAAGGATGCACTAGAAGGAATGGTAAACGGGAGAAGAGTTCTGGTCAGAAGAAGATATCAGATGGTAGACGACATGAAGATACATGGATCATATGCGGAGACCAAGAGGAAGGCAGAAAATAGGAAATACTGGAGAATGCTGGGTTTGCAGTGAAAAATTGCCCTTGGGCAGAAAATAATGAATGAATGAATGAATGAATATGGTATCAAGATCTTCCTTGAAATATAGTATTGAAAGCAGGATTCTGTACTCCAAATAGAAACGCAAGCAGCGAAAATGAAATTTTTACTTTCGTTTTAGGTTTAAGCTGACTCGATAAAAAAAAAAGAAAGAAATACAGACGTTGGACGAAAATGAAAACTTTTAAACATAGTGGAAGATATCCAGATATGATAGCCGTTCAGAGCAAAAGTGGTGTAAGTCAAAATTGGGTAATGAGGTTTAAAGTCTAACAGTACCATCCCATCGCACCTCCTCATACTCATCTTCTTTCACAATAGCCCTGCCAAGACTCTGGAATTCGCTATCTGGTAGCATCAGGGACTGTCGAAATAAAACTGAATTCAAACGAAAACTTACTAGGCACTTGGTCAGTAATTGATTTCTTGTAAATAGTTTCTTTAATCTATCACAAAATATTTTAATATTCAGTAATTTAATCGCTATACAATTTCGTTATTCTAGATTTAATTTGTAATTCAGTAAATATAAAATATTCTTTGTTTCTTTATGATAAATTATCTAGCTTTAATTAGTCAGGTAGTCTTTTCGTACTTTGATTTTATTGTAATTGTAATTGTAAATCTATATATATAATTTGAACTGGTAATGGAAATTACGGGAAAACGGCTGAACGGATTTTAATGAGTGACCCCTCATTTTCATGCCTGTCATCCAAAGTTTTTCGGAAAAGTAGTAGTTTTCAGTGAAACGTCAATTTTCCTACATAATTTTCCTATTTTCCAAAATTCATCTGTTGTCAGTTTTGAGAACTAATTTTATTCAATCACGGCCGACTTGATTGAATTTCAGAACAAAACACACACTACAATAAACAATAGGCTATTACACGAAGGCCATGACCTGCAGGATTGCCGACATATTTAGAGCTCAATTCAATTTGTTATGAAAAACTGATTCTGCAGTGTATAATTTCCTGAGTACAGCTGTGTATTGGATATTCAAATCTACGAAATTTGAGGTGGTTTGATGACATTATTACCATTAGAAATTAAATATTATTATAGTTAATATCATATTTTTCATTAATTGTACATAATATTGATGCTATATTGATGACATGAAAGTGAAACGCTTTGTGGTTATGTAAGTAAATGTAGAGAATATCTTAATTTAGATCTTCATTTCTATTACTGAGTGGCTGCTATATATAACTACACAACTTAAGATAATAATATTGTTATTAAAAATCAAATATTTTTATACTTATTAACCCAGTGGGGTTGGGTCTTTTTCATATACTTAATGGCGGTGTGGTGTAGATATTGATATGTGTCATTGTCTTCAGTATTGGCTCGAGAGAGCGCAAAAATTGCAGTTCCTAAGAAAAGATAAAAAGGTATTACTTACTGATAAAATAAGAGGCCTAGAAAATGTTGTAGTCTCCAGATCATTTCAGCAAGATCTCTTAGTAGGATAAAATGATTTTACGCTCTACATTTCAAGTTCTACATGCAGCAGCTATACGAAAATGCTATTGTTCGGAACCTTAGCAAACCTGACATTTTTTTAACTTTTGCCTACAATCCACAATGACCTGAAATAGCTACTGCTATCGTCCTGACATTGATACTTGCGTTTTCGCGTTGAAACTCAAAAACTGAAGTTGGATAGGTTCAAGAAAAAGTATTTGGCCTAAAAAAATCCATTCAGAGGGAGTATGTTTCATTAATATGGAAGCAAATAACTATCAAAAAGACAAGTATTCTTCATTGAAAATAAATCTGAAAAATTATTATTTGAACGTCTAACGAACTTAGTTTGCAGCAGTATTTGCTGCACAAGCCACTAGTTTAATACTAATTGTAATATTATTTGTAATTGTAATTGTAAATTTAATACTAATTGTAATTTTATTGTTCATATTATAGTTGGAATCTCCTGGTAGAGGGGCAGGGAAGGCCTGACGGCCTTATCTCTACCAGGTTAAATAAATAAATACTAATACTAATACTAAAGTAAAAATTCTCTAAAATACAGCGCAAAGTAGCAATTAATATGTCCTTCATGCGATCCACTGACTAATAATAGGCTAAATAAATTGAATACTAATTGCTTCTTTGCTCTGTATTTTACAGAATGTTTACTTTAACCCTCATTACTAATTTTTTACTTACACCACTTCTGCTCTCAACGGCTCATATATAAAAAGTACTGATTAGATCATCTGCAAAGAATGGAATCAACGCGTTTACCAAAGAAGGCATTTCAGTATGAACCTAAAGTTCACAGAGATAGAGGAAAACCTGAACAACGCTGGTTACATCAAGAGCATCTTGAGATACAGCTGAACATGAACTTAAACGGTTCATGATGATAAAACTGCAAAAGTCACAATATCTATATTTCAAGTGTCAATGAAATTCGTGACGGTAAGATGTTTTGGTGATATGGACCTAAGGATTTCAAATAGAATTGCCTGACTTTCGCCTTACAGTTGAGGAAAATGTCGAAAAGTAAACAAGTCGGAAATTAACCTTACCGGTATTGGAAGTCAGGCCCACGCATAATTCTGCTCCCTTAGATCGTTGCGGCTGTCAGTTTTCTCTCATTTAACATTTAATTAATTTCATGGTTCGGTTATAGAAAGGCTTTACAGAGATGGGGGTGGGAGGTTTGCCACGTGTCTCTGAAAAGTGGAACTCGCTGAAAGAAAAGTTGGAAGGACAGCAGGGAGGGGTTTTACATATTCAACGCTATTTTATCAGCCCAATTCATCGTTCGTGCTGGGTTATGAGAAACTGAATTTCAGCCAGTTTATATATTGAAACAGTTCTTGGAAAACCAATTAATTATAGCGTGAATGGAATTCAATCAAGGCGACTGCCTAAACATAGCTGGAGGGTACCAGCCTTGGGAGTGAAATATGACCGATATATTTTTAAAGTCTCATTTTACGGAGTATAGCGAAAGTAGGTTGCTGTTATAAAAATCGATTTCGAGGCTTTAATAAAATACAGGCATATAAGGTACTGTTGAGAATGGAAGTTACCATAAAGTTATTGTCGCTACAATTTCTGGTTTCTCTTTAAAAAAAGTCTCCGCTTCTATTCAAGAAAAGGCTAAACGATTTCTTACGGGCGCAGTCAAATTGAAGTTATAATTGTGATCGAGTTTAATAATTTAATTTAATTTAGGCATGACTATCATTACTATTAATATTATTATTATTATTATTATTATTATTATTATTATTAGGCATGACTATCATTGCTATTACTGTTGTTATTATTATTATTATTATTATTATTATTATTATTATTATTATTATTATTATTATTATTATTACATTTGTGGGAGGTTTCATTTCCGTCGTTACACGAGGTATCTTAACACCAATTTCCGCAAACAGTACAGCATTATAAATAATTGCAATACACAGGTTGGATCGTAAATAATATAATTAAGGTGAATCTTTCTTATGTCCCAGTTACTATAGAAACTTGATAAAATACCTCGAAAATGCCTTGGATTTATAGCATTGATTAGTACAAATTGATGTAAGATGGGAGAGCTGTAAGCCAACCCAACCGCCCTAAATACCTACCTTACTTATATACGAAAATCGTCGTGAGTGAACGAAGAATACCGCCATATTTCTTTTATGTAGCAGTGGGTTTCAGTGTTGCTAACATAGTAATAATACTACACACCTAATCAAACCTAACTTAACCTGTCACATAATACATCTAATCAAATCTAACCTAACCTCTCAATAATACTACACACCTAATCAAACCTGACCTAACTTCTCTCATAATATTACACACATAATCAAACCTAACATAACCTGTCACATAATGCACATCTAATCAAACCTAACCTAACATCTCTCATAATACTACACACCTAATCAAACCTAACATAACCTGTCACATAATACACACCTAATCAAATCTAACCTAACCTTTCTCATAATACTATACACCTAATCAAACCTAACCTAACCTCTCTGATAATACTACACACCTAATCAAACATAACCTAACCTCTCTCATAATACTACACACCTAATCAAACATAACCTAACCTCTCTCATAATACTACACACCTAATCAAACTTAACCTAACCTCTCTGATAATACTACACACCTAATCAAACCTAACCTAACCTCTGTCATAATACTACACACCTAATCAAACCTAACATAACCTCTCTCATAATACTACACACCTAATCAAACCTAACATAACCTCTCTCATAATATTACACACCTAATCAAACCTAAACTAACCTCTCTCATAATACTACACACCTAATCAAACCTAACCTAACCTCTCTCATAATACTACACACCTAATCAAACCTAACATAACCTGTCACATAATACCACACACCTGTAGTAAATTCCTCGTTTTCAAGTATTGCCGGCTCTGCCAATCGTGTCGGTTGCTATCTAGCGGAAGTGGATCGTACTAATTCTAAGAAGAATATGGCGACTTTCATAATAATTACATTTCACACGTTTCGTGGTATACTAAATGTGTTAATGTAGTAATAATTTTGTATATATGGTACAGTAAGATTTGAAGTGTATTGTGGTTGTGATAAAAGTATTGAAAATTAGTTTATAGCGCCACATTGGCACTGATAAAAGTGTCCAATATGCGTTCAGTGGGTGTTGGATGCTCTAGATTGACCGTAATTAATTTCAGTAGGATATTCTTTGAGATATTTTGAACAAAAAAGTTCAATAAAATTTTTGCTCGTTTTTGCTTCCTTTGGTAGATAAAAATTGTTTTATATGAAACATTTTCACAGCGTGTTTTGTGGAAGCCTTTGATTTAATTCCCAATATGCTCAATCAATTTAAGAGAGCAGTGTGTAACAGTAATAAATGATTTAAGGAAATTCAGTTTCTGTCTTTTAAATGTGCAGAAATTTGATTCCAACAAATGTAACTTTGTAAAATTCCTTTACAGAACGAAATGTTACATTTGTTCAGATCAAATTTCTGTACATTTAAAGGATAAAACTAAAATCCGTTCAATCTTTTGTCAACAGTAATCTCACTAGACGTTTTGATTTATCTAGAGAAAATCAAAACTCGAGTGGGATTTAATTGACTATTACACGATTAGAAGAAAGTATATAAAGATTAGAAGTAACGAAGTACTCCAATACAATAAAATATTAATTGACTTACCAAAATACAACTGTCTTCAAATGTATTATTGTACCATCTCAACATTACAAATATTACGCTAGATGCATGCTAGATGGCAGTAGTGAGCAATGCCTTCTCGTCGAGAAGTTCTCGATTATATCACGATGGCTGTGTTACTAGTCAAGAAGGCTTTGTTGATTCAGTTTCATTTTTATTAAACAGTTGCATTCCACTTCAATTATCCGAATCCCAGTAATCAACGTCACTTGACAGATGATTTTCAATAAATCTTAATATTAAACAATCTCTGATACGTGACTATCCATAATATCATATAGCTGAAGCTACAACATAACCTAACTAATATACACAAGTGTTAGAAAAGTTTTAATTAACGACGATGACATAAAAAATAAACATGAATAATTTTAAAAGGAATAATTATTGAATGTACAACTTTCAAATTTGAATGTGGTTGGTGGTTCAATTGATGTTATATCGGACGTGTGCGTAATAGAAGTGGAACTCGTTGATGTAGGCCTACATGGTGTATTCAACTTATTCAGGATTTCCGAATGGTGCTCTTCATTTATTTGTAAATAGAATTTCAGAAGATGCATAGCTATGACCAGTGATCTTTATTAATTCTTGTTCTTGAATGCCAATGCGAGTAATATTTGAAACTGCTGTGCATCGGCTGGAGTGGTTTGTAATTTCCTTTTTTTTTTTTTTCTTTTTTTTTTTTTACGTCTAGACCAGCGCAGTTTCAAATGTTGGCAAAGAAAGAAACAAATGCTGGGGACGCGATAAAATTAAACAAATGCTAGGGACACGATAAAATTGTGCGATAAGTAGCCATGATTGGTTGAAATACGTCCTTTCGTACCGTTTTATTGGTCAAAACTAGTATGACGTAGTAAAAGTGTAATAGTCATCATAACTGAGTGCGCAAATTGAGAATTAAATCAGTGGTTTTCCCAAAATAAGCTATGAAATGTTTCATATAAAACAATTTAATTTTTTCTCAAAAAGGAAGCAAAAACGAGAAAAATTATATTAAATTTTTTGTTTTAAATATTTCGAAGAATAGCCCCTTAAAATTAATTAGTATATTACTTACGGTTCACTCTTTATACGCAACAGTTTTATATACATTTGTATGAAATTAATTACACAACTACGTAAGTCATATTTGCATATTTTTAAATTTGGGGCTATATATTCGTACTCCCGATCTCAAAGATTCCCTGTCTTCCCACAGATTTTCAGACTAGTGGGTATCTGTTTTTGAAAATGTCGTCAGATAATTCCGTTGATTTTGTAATATTTTTGTAATTAATTTGATATCTACTTCATTATTCGCAACAGGTATTAGTTGACCAAGATTATTAAATTCCGATACTTGTTGGATCATTTTCCCTCTTATTCGACACATGCCTGTAGCTTTATTTTTCTCAGGGATTACTTGACCAAGATTATTAAATTCGGATACTTGTTGGATCATATTCCCTCTTATTCGACACATGCCTGTAGCTTTATTTTTTCTCATTGATTAGTTGACCAAGATTATTAAATTCGGATACTTGTTGGATCAATTTCCCTCTTATTCGACACATGCTGTAGCTTTTATTTTTCTCAGGGATTAGTTGACCAAGATTATTAAATTCGGATACTTGTTGGATCATATTCCCTCTTATTCGACACATGCTGTAGCTTTTATTTTTCTCAGGGGATAGTTGACCAAGATTATTAAATTCGGATACTTGTTGGATCATTTTCCCTCTTATTCGACACATGCTGTAGCTTTTATTTTTCTCAGGGATTAGTTGACCAAGATTATTAAATTCGGATACTTGTTGGATCATTTTCCCTCTTATTCGACACATGCTGTAGCTTTTATTTTTCTCAGGGATTAGTTGACCAAGATTATTAAATTCGGATACTTGTTGGATCATTTTCCCTTTTATTCGACACATTGCTTAATTGTTGCAATGGATACCTGTAATATAGAATGGACTGTGTAACATGAGATTTAGTTCCGATTTTTCCACCACTGGCTTGACTTTAATATCGCTTCAATAACCTCTTGAAAGTACACATTGAGTTGGAAGTCTTTATAATTTTTTTGTCTATGATGAGGGCCAGGCAATTTCTACGTCGAGACTAGACGAATCTCCTGTGAAGAACAATGGTATAGAATCTATGATGAAAAGGCTACTCGGCAGACCACGAATACGATAGAAAGACCAAGTAGACTACGATGTCCACCTGCCGAGAGGCCATCAAGATGAAACTGAAGACAAGAATCTCTGGAGAACTTCAGTGCATAAGGCCAAAAACCGTCGCCAGTTTGGGTAACCATAGATTGAATTGAAATCGGCCATTCTTGGGGGTCTGCCAAACTGTTTATTCATACTGATTTAAAAGCAACATCTGTAAAGAACCGTGTCTGCAGTCATTATTTAAACATGAAGTTTGCACGTGTTTGGTGTACATTGCCCATAAAATTGTGTTACTGGTTTTCTTATTTCTTTATGCAATTCACTTCATTGAATCAGGATGAGTTAACAAGTTCTCTGAGTTTGGCTTGACCACCACAACATAAATCACGAAATAATTCGTCTAGAAATCCGTCAGGATGAGATTTTAATTTCGATAACACTCGGAGCCTCCGCCGCGGTCCGCACTTTGTAATCGTGTGTGTTGTTCCGTCCACCAAGTGTTTGTGCTGTCACGCGAGAGCGTGGGCTTAAATTGAAGGTTGCGCAAACAATGCTTTCGCTTTTATGGAACTGGGTGGCCCAAAACTCGTGTAGGTTGTCATAATAATTTCTGATAAGTGTAATGGAAATTTATAACGTGCACAGAGTTTCAGGGTTTGATGCAACAACATCGTAACTAACGCCTAGGGAAAAGATTTAAATTTTCGAATCTGGTCCAAACATAACATACCTTCTGTGCAAATAAATAATTAAAACGCACTAAGACTTTGGTTCTTCAATGTTGAGGTTATCATCGAATAATAATGTAATGAAAATGCGTTGTAATATAATTATGAAAATCTGTTTACAGCCACTTTTTGCACCACAAATACGAGGAATTAAGCCCTTGATTGACGGCATTAAATACAGTTTGTGCTTAAAACATTAACATCTCTCTTAACAACGAAGATCATTTCTCATTTGTCAGAAAAACTAAAACAATGAGCATATCTCCTAACAAGGAAGGTAATTTCTAATTTTTAAGAACGAAAACAATGAACATCTCTCCTAACAACGAAGATAATTTTTCATTGATCTGAAAAACGAAAACAATGAGCATCTCTCCTAACAACGAATGTAATTGTTCATTGATCTGAGAAACGAAAACAATGAGCATCTCTCTTAGCAACGAAGGTAATTTTTCATTGATCTGAGAAACGAAAAGAATGAGCATCTCTTCAAACAACGAAGGTAATTTTTCATTGATCTGAGAAACGAAAACAATGAGCATCTCTCCTAACAACGAAGGTAATTTTTCATTGATCTGAAAAACGGAAACATTGAGCATCTCTCCTAACAAGTCATTTTTCATTGATCTGAAAAACGAAAACATTGAGCATCTCTGCTGTTCTCAGTTGACATTCCGAAGAAAACTAAGGTCTTTCCCTTCTCCTCCACCCTTGAAGTGTTCACTGGTATAATTTATTTAACCATCGGCGCTCTTCCATTCTGATAAGATGTTCAAACTCTTCCAGTTGCTCTTTTTAATTGCTGTCTAATATTGCTTCTTCTTCATGTAATTATTACGGATAGTTATATTCGGAATTTTCTGTAATCTTGATATCCTAGTCGATCTTCTCAATCCATTTCCAAAGTCTGAAGTTTTCTTTGGTCTTCCTTTTTCAATATCCAAACGTCACTTATGTAACAAGTAATGGATTCAAATACTACTTGTTTGAAACGTTTCTTAATTTGAGCGAAGGTCATTCATTCAAACCAACATAGCTACAGTTTCAATTTCGAAACTGGGTGACATATTCTACGTGCTGTTGTAGCGATTTCTCATACAGCGTGAATTTTATTTCAGTTAGTATTGAGTTTTCAATATTACGGTGATTAATAAATAATATTTTGTTCTTTTTCTAAAAATATAACGTGATATATCTTAAAATAATTTACAAAAATGAAGAACTACGATCATACTTCATGCAATTAATAAGCACATCCAACAACTAATAACAGTAATGACGAATGCCGAAGATTGAGTTAAATGAAGCGTTCGTAATTGCTGAAATCTCTGTACCAAATTGTCAATTTCTAATCCTGCTAAACAATTGAAGCGAAAAGAGGACATGTGCCTTCTATCACTTCCTGTAATTATAAAATATTCCTTTATAACTTTGATAAGCAAGACTGTATGTACCAACCTGCAAGCATTCTGTAACTCTCGTCTGACTCGGAATTCTAAGCGATTTTGGTGTCAGTAGGTCACGCGTTGAAGAGATCAGGATCCAGGAAGTACAGGTCGGAGCACATACCCCGAAGAACTAAATAAGTACAGGGAAATGGGAAGTCAAAGGAGCTGGTATTGAAAGCTGCCTTCCCGAAGGATATGAGACACGAACACTGAGTCAATCTAATCTCAGGGCAGTACAATCAAACAGCTGAGTAACTTCACACCGAACAGTTGTACGTGAATAAGAAAGCTGACAGCAGGGATTTGCAGCAAACTCAATTGCGTTTAATAAGATCTGTCAAATCACAAAGCTGAAAAACAAACAGGCTTACCCCAGGTTTTATATTACATGCTACACATTCAAAGAACTTATTCAGGAATAAACTAAATGTTAAAAAATTGACAGTGGCGCCGTGGTTCGGAAGAATTTGACGTAAACACTCTTCTATTAAGATTAGTGTTTAGGCGTAGTGTTCTTTCGATACAAACTTATTAATGTCAAAAATTTCTATTTAAGGCTTCTGATATTGACTATCAGATTTTGAGTTGCGTAGTCCAATTAAACCCTATGAAATAATTAGATACAGAATAGAGCGAGATGCTCCGTGTGGGATGGATGGATGGATGGATGGATGGATGGATGGATGGATGAATGCATGGATTAAAGGGGAAATTGAAGGAGAAACATTAAAAAAACTCGTCATTGGGGTTAATTGCTTGGATTTAATTTAAAAATCCTAAATTTATGTGGGATAAGATGTAGATCCATGACCTATTTCTTTTAGGGCTCATACCGACGTTTTTCGTAGCCCCTTACAAAACCACATGCATGTACAGTAGTGGCAAAAAAAACAGACCTACCCTTGTAGCTGATTTCAGAGCCTTGTTCACTCCAGAGCACGATAGACTGGTAACTAAGACTTTCGTGGTTCGAATCCTGCCTGGGAAGGAAACTTTTTTTTTTTTTGTTCCTTGTTCAAATTCATTCCCGATACTTTTCGATTGCAGCGGTATTATACTACTTAATTAACATATTATTCCCAGAACATGAATTTTACCAGCAATCGTTCTACAGTTTTGTCGAATTCTGCATGCATTTGTTTTGCCTTACTATTGTTTGAATTGTATGTGTGTAAGCCGAAAATGTTGTTATAACCTGACACAGACAGCTGAATTTCTCTCCCGAAGGTACACGCACTTCAGGCCCAAAAAGTCCATTACCCTCAGTGGGATTTGAACCTCAGATAGTTGACTAAAGAAAAGTCAGCGAGTACTTGACCATCGCGGATGACGATAGTGCATACTACCAAGTTTCGTGAAGGTCCGACCCATTTGTTTTACACATGCAGTCATGAGCGCTTTTCTCTTGCACACCCGTTACATCGCCCACTTCTTAATAAGGTCCTTGCACATGTGTAAATCGTTGCACTTTGTAATTACACATTGAAGCTCTTGCGCCATCTCCTTGGTCGCAGGTGTCGTTTGTGACTAATGTCGAACGCACGCAGCGTGTTTAGAATGTTCACGACTATCAGGCGATGTGTTCCAGAAATAGCCGTGACTTCATTACAGAAAGTGTGTTGTCATTTCAGAAAATTCTCACAAGGAAACCTTCCAAAATCGCCAGACTCTCCCATTGCGACGTAGAGCTGAAGTAACCTTTAACACATACAATAACAGCCAATTAAAACTATAAGATGTTATTCGGTTGAGAAGCTTCCGTCATCCAGTCTGCTCTGGAAAAACTATACAGTTAGAATTTATAAAACAGTTATATTACCGGTTGTTCTGTATGGCTGCGAAACTTGGACTCTCACTTTGAGAGAGGAACAGAGGTTAAAGATGTTGGAGAATAAGGTGCTTAGGAAAATATTTGGAGCTAAGGGGTCAAGTTACAAGGAGAATGGAGAAAGTTACACAACACAGAACTGCACGCATTGTATTCTTCACCTGACATAATTAGGAACATTAATGGGCAGAGCATGTAGCACGTATGGGTGAATCTAGAAATACATATAGAGTGTTAGTTGGAAGACCTGAGGGGAAAAGACTTTTGGGGAGGCCGGACGTATATGGGAAGATAATATTAAAATGGATTTGAGTGAGATGGGATATGATGATAGAGAATGGATTAATCTTGCTCAGGATAGGCGGGCTTACGTGAGGGCGGCAATGAACCTCCGGGTTCCTTAAAAGCCATTTGTAAGTAACTAAGATATACGAAAAAGCTTTCTAAGAAAAATTTTAACTAGGATTGGAATTGGATTTTGTGTGAAAATACTGATTTTCTTCTTATTTTTTCAATTTACATTTTGTTTTCTCATTTTAAAATGGTATATCACATTTGACTATAGATAGTGTATCTATTTTAATTTCTCTATTTTTCTGAGAATGATTTTTCCAAAAGAATTACTGATTTTGGAGAGAAAATTATGGATGTTTTTATTTTTCCAGTTTATTTCAGTTTTCCTCTATAAAATGTTGGTTGATTGGTTGATGGAATTAGTTGGTTTTTTGTTGGTTTCTAGATTAATTTATCGATTTGATTGATTAGTTGGTTGATTGTACTGAATGGTTGATTTGATTCGTTAGTTGACTGACTTGGTTCTTTGATTCATTGATTTGATTGGTTGATTAATTGATTTTGTTGTTTGCTTGCTTGATTTGATTGTTCCATTTTATTTTTTGGTTAGTTGGTTGATTAACATTTGTTTTCCAAAAAAATTACTGATTTTGGACAGAAAATTATGCATGTTCTTATTTTCCCAATTTTTTCTTTGATCTTTTCTCTATAAAATTTTTGTTGGTTGATGGGATTAGCTGGTTTTTATTGCTTGGTGTCTGGATTAATTGATTGATTAGTTGTTTGATTGAACTGACTTGTTGACTTGATTGTTGGTTGATTGATTTGATTTACGGTTTTTTATTCATTTGATTAATTGATTTGATTGTTTTCTTTATTGATTTAATTGCTTTGTTGATTGATTTGATTGGTTCGTTGTTTAATTTTATTGATTGGTTATTTATTTTAATTGATTGGTTGATTGATTAGATTCGTTTGTTGATCGATTTATTTTTTATTCATTTGATGATTGATTTTATTGCTTTCTTTATTGATTAGGTTTGTTCGTTGAATTGATTCATTGGTTGGTTGTTTTGATTGTTTGCTTGATTTGAATTGTTGGTTGGTTCATTGACTTAGTGGTTGTTTGATTGATTTGATTGGTTAGTTGCTTGATTTGTATAGTTGGTTGATTGATTCGATTTGTTGATTGATTTGAGTGTGAGGTGAGAGGCCCTGTATAAGGATACAGTTCGCACACCCCTAACAAGGGCCTTGTATGTATCGCGTCCTCCCCTAATAAGTCGGGGCAAGAAGTGTTTCAACAGTACTTGTGCTTGCCTTGTACATCAAACAGCTTCTGTGAAATACCGCAAACTATGAGGTCCTTAGTTAACAGATATTGTCTCGGCTTTGCATACCGTGTGGACACACAGGAAAACGATACGCCTGCACTTGGGATCTGAGAACATGTCCAGCCAGGCCAGTCTTCTGGATCCCACTAATCCAGCATGATCTCAGGTCGGCCGAATGTCTTGCAGGAGTGTTTTATTGTTAGCAGCGGGCTAGGGGAGGTGAGACGGGATGTAATTGAACGGGATGTGGGCCTGGTCCGGTGGAATTAGAGGCGAAGCGACGGACTGCGAAGGAATAACCCGGATCATGACTTTTCCATGAGTTAGTTATTTGAGGAGGAGAGGGCCAGTAAATCACCTGCAGACCGTTGTTAGATGGGACCCAACTTCCTGGACAGTCCCTTCGCACAGAGGGGAGATTCTTTCTAGATGCCGTCACGTGTGTGTTAGAGAAGAAAGGCTTCCTTACTTTTCTAGATAAGATGTGTCGTGCTATAGACCTACCCTTGAATGTGGTTACTTCGCCCCTTACGGAGTTTCTTTTTCTGTAACTTAAAGAAGATAATCATTACGAGTTTTATACCTTTGCAACAGTTCAGTTCCATTCCACTTATCATGTTATGATTGTTACGGCTGATGGACTAAATTAATCTCATTTTTCTTATTACGAAAATTGTTCTAGCAAATTAGAGTGTACTTCAGTAGTATGTATGTATGTATGTATGTATGTATGTATGTATGAGTGTATGTATGTATTTATTTATTTATTTATTCACACTGCAAATGGGTACATACCCGGTGGCAGTGGTAACTAATTACACTTAATAATGACAATTAATAATAAATGCAACCAATAAAAAACAATAATAATAATAATAATAATAATAATAATAATAATAATAATAATAATAATAAGGAGCATCCTAAATTAAATGAAGCATGGTCACTTAAAATAACATTTAAAGTAAATCTAATTTGTATCTTAACCCTAAGTTCGAACTAAGACCCACGAGTGTGACAGGTTCATATCTGCACAAGTACCTTTCGGCACTACACTTATTTCGCTGTCAACTCACTCACTGCACTGATTCTATCCTGATTTCACTAACACTTGTAAACATTTCACTGTTCAAATACTTTGCACAACCACTTCACTGACACCAACACACTTCACTTACACAATAGATTTCACTGACACTACACACTTCACTGACACAACACACTTCCTCATTGATAGAACACTTCAAATAACAAGATATCAATTAAGCACACCCTTTAAGGGAACTAAGTTACTACCGTCTATTAGTAAAGTCCTTAAGCCTATTTTTAAATACATTTTTGGTTATTGGTAAAGCCTTTAGTAAGTCTGCAGGTAAAGCATTCCAGTCCCTGATAGTACGATTGAGAAAAGAAAATTTTCCAGTGTCCGTCCTCTGTTTTCGTTCCCTCAATTTATATGAGTGGTCGTTCCTTGAAGAGTAATTTGGCGGCTGCAACCTATTTTTTATTTCTCTCCAGCCAGGCTCACCTCTGTATGTTTTGAACATTGCGCATAATCGAATTCGCGTTCTCCTGTCCGTGAGTGTGTCCCATTTTAATGGTGAACTATTACGACAACCACTGATGTGTAAATCTTATGGTAATGAATTGAAAAATATTGAAGAAAAAAAATTGCCTGATGTCTGTATGTCCAATTATTGTGTGTGTGTTTTTGCAATATAATCTATTTGTGAATGAATTTAAATTAATTTCTCTATAACAATGTCACAAGAGGTCTGAAATTTACCGATAAATTCACGAGTGACATTTATTAGTACTATTTCGTGAATAAAATAAAAATATAAATAATATATCCCTAAAATTCGCTCACTAAATGTTAATAAGTGTATATTTATGAATACTTAACCTATTCAGGCATTGTGAAGTCGAAACAGATGAACAACGATTACTGCAATCAAGAAATTTAATATTATTCAGTAATGCCAATTGAGAAGAGCGAAATACAGGTTTAAAAATGTTAATTACATAACTGCGCTTTTCTTTTGTTGTTATAACATTTTTATTATCTGCGGAAATCATAGTTTAATTTAAACATTTTATAGTATAATTACAAATAACCTGATTAATACATTAATTAAAATAATGCACAATTGCTATGAAGGAATGTAATTTTCTTCAGATACAATGGACATGGAATTAGAAGATGAAGATGTAGATGTGGAAGTAGGATTTTGCACTTAATTTAGTACAATAGATTCATGCTCATCGATTTACGTGAAAATAGTTGGCGACACTGACTAAACAAAAAAACGAAACTAAACAAAATGTGATAAATTGATAGTGATATATTGAGCTGCAGAAATTATCGCGATGTATGACTGTGATTGGTTGAAATTCAAAATTTCATTACACTTCATTGGCTGAAAATAGAATGACGTCAACTTATATAAACGAAAATAGTCATCCTAATTTGAGAATAATTGCTGACCAAATATTCTTGTATAAACATATTAGTATCGTATTAAGAAACGAAGGATTACTTCAACAAATAATAGTATTTCAATGATAGTAAAAATAATCTAAAAACACGTCAATTATTCCAATTCAGGACACCTAAAACATTATCCAGTTCTGAGAATGTTTTCTAAATGCAACGAACGTTTTAGTAAAGTTGAATGCACCACAGTTTTAACTTTCCTATTAAAAAAGTCTAAAATAGTAATAAAAATAATAATAATAAAACCCCATGCACCAGAGCTTTAAAAATAACGTTGTAGTAGTTGACAAGGGCATAAATGGTCATTAAATGTTATGTAATACATTTTTCACACGTCAAAGTGTATTTTAAAACAAAACATTTTCTTTTGAAAAATGACTGGTGTGACTGGTTGTGAGACTGGTTTTCCACTATTTTTCTTCTTGGTTATTTAACGACTCTGTATCAACTACTGAGTTATTTAGCGTCGATCGAATTGGTGATAGCGAGATGAGACCGATGATTCGCCATAGATTACCTGACATTCGCCTTACGATTGGGGAAAACCTCGGATCCTCGAAATTAAAACCATCCTCTCCCCTTGAGATGAAGTTTTTTTTAGTAGGTTATTTTACGACGCTTTATCAACAGCTTAGGTTATTTAGCGTCTGAATGAGTTGAAGGTGATAATGCCGGTGAAATGAGTCCGGGGTCCAGCACCGAAAGTTACCCAGCATTTGCTCATATTGGGTTGAGGGAAAACCCTGGAAAAAAACCTCAACCAGGTAACTTGCCCCGACCGGGAATCGAACCTGGTTTCGCGGCCAGACGCGCTAACCGTTACTCCACAGGTGTGGACGAAGTATTTTCATAATTCATTACTTCATAATAGAGTATAATTCCTTTATTGATACGAATTTTTTTATATAATAATAATTTGCTGAGTAATTTTCATTTTGGATATTTCAAATATTTTTTTAATCCCCATTAGAGTTGCAATTAGAGACCCCACCGCACGAACAAGACGGAAGCCTCAGCCGTCAGCTGCCCGGCGTTTCAATTACTGAGGAATGGGTTATATGTCTCCGCGTATCACGATCTCTGAAAGCAGAAGTGAATTTTGGTGTGGAAAGCAACACACTCTGCGACCTTTCCCTCTTCCGTCAACAACCCGCTGTGCTGGGGTCTCACGACGAGCCCCGGTCGTGACCATCTCCGCGGAGTTTGATGTCGCCTCCCAGACAGTTCGTTTCACTCTCTCCAACGCGGAACTGAGCAGGCAAACAGTTGGTCATCCAGTTACTATATATTTCTTCTTCTGCAATGCATCCCGTTCAAGTAGCTCAAGCGGCTATCATATTGTCTGTGAACCCGAATCTAGCGTTGTTAAAACCTCTCCAAAGAGGATTAATTTTCAGTTACATAAGTTATCGCATGTCATTTTCTTAGGCACTAGAGGACTTGGAGCTCTTACGTTGGCTGCAAGTGGAAGATCCTAATATTCATGACTACAGTTGGTTACAGAAAAATGTCTTTCCAAACTCTAGTTCGAAACTCTTGGTAACTAGAGTTGGGCAACACGATTCTTTTTCAGAAGTCGATTCCATCGATTCAATCACACATTACGAATTGATTCTAACGATTCGTCCACGATTCTTCTCAGTCTGCGATTCCAGCTATTCTTTTGAATCGTCAACGAACTACTCACAGGACACTTTCCTTTGCAAACCACGCGTAGAACAAAAATGTTCTACAGGGACATCATTTTATTTTTACTTCAATTTTTATAGTACCTGAGTTTTTTAATGTACTTCACTCCCACCCCTTCTACTAAGGAAGTTCCAACTCCACACAGAACCAAGACCGCAGATAGTAAGCAGTACTGAGTTACTGGGTATAGTACGTTCCAGAAATATGTTCGCGTTTTCCAGTGACGAAAGAGCTTTCAATATTGAATCATATTTTCGCACAGGTACTGTCCGTTTGCCTACGTCGCATCCCGATTTCCTCCACCTGCTTCTGCTCGCCCCACTGTAAAAGCTGGGCTGTCTTAGCTCTTTTCTGAAAACATTAATTTCTCTTAGGAATTGGAAGTTTACATAATATTATATAGCTATTTAATTTAACTTAAATAAAAGGGCTCGTTAAGTAATTAACTGTCACGTGATTTCCTCCCTTTCTACAATCCTGCGACATAACCACTTAGACGGACAGTAGATAGCATGTCTGAGTAATTTTATATTTTCGGGTCGGGCAGAAGTGAAGATTGAATTCACAGTACGTAGAGTAGGTGCAGAATTATTTCAACATGAGTTACTAGTACGAAGGACGAAACTGGCCATTGGAATTAGATGCAATAGTCTATAGTGCGATAATATGCACAAAAGAACTGAAGCCTGTATCGAAATGAACGGCCACGACTTTCAAAATTGTGTTTAAATATTCATATTATGATTATTTTTCAATTTAACTTCTTTCTCTATATTGTACGCTAATGTGATGTAGACAGTATACACTGCATAATGAATACGTTCGCATGGATAACTCACTTCGTGAGTAAAAACACTTATTCTTAATACAGTACTGTACTTTGATTAAAGAAAAACCTAATGAAAATGATCAAACTCAAAATCGCGATATTTCCTAGTTTACGTACGGTAAATGGATGAACTACTTTTCTTCCATCCTACACCTAGTAGAGTGATTTGTGTTTTACGCCAGTATCATCGAACTCCAGTCTTGGAAGGGGGAGCAAGCGATGTTTCCGGTTCTCTAAAGGTATGGACAGGTTAATATTAAAAATGTTAGTAAAAATAAAATGACGGACTGGAAGGTCCGGGGTTCGATCCCAGGTGGTGACAGGATTTTTTCTCGTTGCCAAACTTTCAGAACGGCCCCGAGGTTCACTCAGCCTCCTATAAAATTGAGTACCGGGTCTTTCCCGGGGGTAAAAGGCGGCCAGAGCGTGGTGCCGACCACACCACCTCATTCTAGTGCCGAGGTCATGGAAAACATGGGGCTCTACCGCCATGCCCCCCAAGTGCCTTCATGGCATGTTACGGGGATACCTTTACCTTTTACCCTGTACATCTCTCGCATAGATGGCATAAGAGGCGAGACATTGGATTGTCTCCTTCTCATTGGCTGGAACCATTCAGCATGACCTCCATTAGTCTACAAAATTACCCAAGATAATGTTTCTAAGTTATAATTTATCAACTGAACCTTATTACGAAGTACATTTTTCGCATTACATCTCTATTTAACTATGGAAATTTCAGGTTCGTGTTCATTATTTTCCATACTTAACAAATGCAGTGTTTTGATTTCACTCTCGCTCGGGAGTATTCGGCACGGTTCGGAAATGTCCGTTGACAGGTTACATCAAACAAGTAAATAGAATCGTGGGTTACGATATCATGTCAATTCGTTACTATTCTTTTGAACGACGATTCCTTACGATTCTTTTGAACGACGATTCGTTGATACCGCGAATCGATTCTTACGATTCTTTATTATTAGTCGTTCGAATGAACGATTCGTTCACGAATCGACCCAACTCTGCTGGTAACGTACACCACTAGAAACGTTGCTCTTATTGTCTTTCCTACACATTCATTTTAATACTTTGAAAATTATCAGTGCCGGTAGGCCTATAGCCCAAGATTTGTGAAAAACCTAATTTTTAGACAACCAATATGCACTGACCTATAATTGTCTGGTAGGTTAAACATAGGCAAAATATGAAATTTCATATTCTAAACCATTCCAGTTAGCGGTACGGAACAAGGATTTTCACGATTTACATTGTATTAAACACAATTAACGCCAAAAATTTTCCATATTTCATAATATTTTAATACGATATACATATATTAGGTTTCGCCATCCTCATTGAATACTCAAGACTACTACGGTATTTTATGTTAGTAGTCAACACTCGGGAGGAAATTAAACGCAGAATAAATATGAGAAATGCGTGTTATTATTCGGTTGAGAAGCTTTTGTCATCCAGTCTGCTATCAAAAAATCTGAAAGTTAGAATTTATAAAACAGTTATATTACCGATTGTTCTGTATGGTTGTGAAACTTGGACTCTCACTCTGAGAGAGGAACATAGGTTAAGGGTGTTTGAGAATAAGGTGCTTAGGAAAATATTTGGGGCTAAGCGGGATGAAGTTACAGGGGAATGGAGAAAGTTCCACAACACAGAACTGCACGCATTGTATTCTTCACCTGACATAATTAGGAACATTAAATCCAGACGTTTGAGATGGGCAGGGCATGTAGCAAGTATGGGCAAATCCAGAAATGCATATAGAGTGTTAGTTGGGAGACCGGAGGGAAAAAGACCTTTAGGGTGGCCGAGACGTAGATGGGAGGATAATATTAAAATGAATTTGAGGGAGGTGGGGTGTTATGATAGAGACTGGATTAATCTTGCACAGGATAGGGACCGATGGCGGGCTTATGTGAGGGCGGCAATGAACCTTCGGGTTCCTTAACAGCCATTTGTAAGTAAGTAAGGCAACATGTAGATAGGCCTACATATTAATTTTGAGAAAAATACAACTTTAATATTTCATAAAAACCTTCATATTATTATTATTATTATTATTATTATTATTATTATTATTATTATTATTATTATTGAATGTCCAGATACATAGCAACCCTATTTCACCATGCAGTATGTTAAGATTGTAGTTTAATACACAGTAAAAAATGTATATGTATATACTGTAGTAATAATAATAATAATAATAATAATAATATAATACGTTGCGCTACAACCTTTAAGGTCCCAGACCGACGGGCTGGCTGCAGGCTTCATGTTCACATGCCGAAGTAGAGGTGGACGATCATCCTATCAGACTGGAGCTGTCGTGTGGTTACCACGATGATCCCCCAGCCTTTATAGCTGGTTGTCGTAATCGGATTTGGCTACCTATCGTAGCTCCCAAGGTGCATCACGATGCTGATGCTGAAACTGATCAGAAAGAGGAAAAGGAATTGGTTGGGTCACTGGCTGAGAAGAAACTGCCTACTGAAGGATGCACTAGAAGGAATGGTGAACGGGAGAAGAGTTCGGGGCAGAAGAATATATCAGATAATAGATGGCATTAAGATATATGGATTATATGAGGAGAGAAAGAGGAAGGCAGAAAATAGGAATTATCTGGGTTTGCAGTGAAGGACCTGCCGTTGGGCGGAACACTAAATGAATGAAATTTTTTTCCCACGCGGCATTTTATCCGAGAAGGATTCTGTTTATCTTCACAGCAAAGATAATAAATTTGTATCCTACAGAGCAGTTTTCAATGTAACCCTCACTTACTTACTTACTGGCTTTTAAGGAACCCGGAGGTTCATTGCCGCCCTCACATAAGCCCGCCATTGGTCCCTGTCCTGAGTTAGATTAAACCAGTCTCTATCATCATATCCCACCTCCCTCAAATCCATTTTAATATTATCTTCCCATCTACGTTTCGGCCTTCCCAAAGGTCTTTTCCCCTCTGGCCTCCCAGCTAACACTCTATATATGCATTTCTGGATTCGCCCATACGTACTACATGCCCTGCCCATCTCAAACGTCTGGATTTAATGTTCCTAATTATGTCAGGTGAAGGATATAATGCGTGCAGCTCTGCGTTGTGTAACTTTCTCCATTCTCCTGTAACTTCATCCCTTTTAGCCGCAAATATTTTCCTAAGAACCTTATTCTCAAAAACCCTCAATCTCTGTTCCTCTCTCAAAGTGAGAGTCCAAGTTTCACAGCCATACAGAACAACCGGTAATATAACTGTTTTATAAATTCTAACTTTCAGATATTTTGACAGCAGACTAGATGACAAAAGCTTCTCAACCGAATAATAACACGCATTTCCCATATTTATTCTGCGTTTAATTTCCTCCCGAGTGTCATTTATATTTGTTACTGTTGCTCCAAGATATTTGAATTTTTCCACCTCTTCGAAGGATAAATCTCCAATTTTTATAGTTCCATTTCGTACAATATTCTGATCACGAGACATAATCATATACTTAGTCTTTTCGGGATTTACTTCCAAACCTATCGCTTTACTTGCTTCAAGTAAAATTCCCGTGTTTTCCTTAATAGTTTGTGGATTTTCTCCTAACATATTCACGTCATCCGCATAGACAAGCAGCTGATGTAACCCGTTCAATTCCAAACCCTCTCTATTATCCTGTACTTTCCTAATAGCATATTCTAGAGCGAAGTTAAAAAGTAAAGGTGATAGTGCAGCTATCAATGTAACCCTACAGTGCAATATTTTAAATATCTCGCTGGATGGTTTCGTTGTCGAGTCCTGGTTCAATTTTGTGCCCCGTTTTGTGAACACTATTTATTTTGGACGCTATTTATGTAACAATTATCCATTTTGAATGCGAGCTGCAATTCACATGATTGAAATGGTTGTCAGTAATATTAAAATGCTGGAAGTAACTACTAAATGAACGCAGTATCTCACAATGTGTTAATTATGAACCTACGTATGCTAATTTGATGTTGATAAAATAATGTTCCGGTATAAATGATTCTACACATAAAGCATTAATGGCATTTCCATGTCTGTATTGGAACTAACAAGGGCAGTTAATTTAACTTGTAGTAAAAAAAGGGGAAATGTCTGCAAAGCGATTCAGTGCTATTTTTTCACAGCTGAATGCATTTCGATTCATTGTTTGGTAGCACTGCAGAATATCGTCGTACTATATAACTGCAATATTTGTGGTGATAGCAGTTCATACTTATCGAATATTTTAGTAGCGCAAGGGAAGAAATATCGATATATTATTGAAAATATGCATATTACTAGGCGATGGATATCTTCTTGCAGAAAAATCTGAAAGGACAAGAAGGTCCTAAATCCATGACGAGAACATCACTAACCATCTTAAGAATGCAAAGCAATATTACAAAGTTACATTTGTTGGGATAAAATTTCTACATATAATCTTTTTTTAATAAAAAAAGCCGCCCTAAATAAGGGTTCGAATAGATCGGCCTATTAATCAATTCATAAAGAATACTCATGAAAACCAATTGTGTGACAATTTGAAAGGAAAAAGAAAACATTAAGATAAATGATACGAAAACATAGGAAATCATTTACAATAAAAGTTTGTTGGATACAAATGATTACTATAGCTAAGAATGATTTTAACACATGATATTCTATGGCATCAATCGTTGCATCAGAAATTTTAAATTGTTTAAGTTGATTTAAAGTTTCACGTGGGATCGTGCCACGGGCACCGAACATGAGCCCAAAAACTGTCCAATGTGTGATGTGGTATTGTGCTCCAAGATGCTGACAACAAGGCTCATATGTGACTTGACATAAAACCAATTTTTTTCAATCATTTACTGTCATTATATACGACTCTTTTAACCCTTAAATTGGCATAACTTCATTTCTCACACTAGTTTATTAAACCGTGTCGGACCGTAAAGAAAACAACTATCGCAATATCCATATTCTATATGTTGTACAATATTGTACCATAATTGTACCTATTTTTAAAAAGGGGGACAAAACCAACTGTGGTAACTTTCGAGGAATATCACTTTTGTCGACGTTGTACAAAATTTTGTCCAATATTCTTTTGAGAAGTTAACTCCGTACGTAGCTGAAATTATTGGGGATCATCAGTGCGGTTTTCGGCGTAATAGTTCGACTATTGATCAGATTTTTGTATTCGACAGATAATGGAGAAAAAATGGGAGTATAAGGGTACAGTACATCAGTTATTCATAGATTTCAAAAAGGCTTATGACTCGGTTAAGAGGGAAGGATTATATGATATTCTTATTGAATTTGATATTCCCAAGAAACTAGTTCGATTAATTAAAATGTGTCTCAGTGAAACATACAGCAGAATCCGTATAGGTCAGTGTCTATCTGATGCTTTTCCAATTCACTGCGGGCTAAAGCGGGGAGATGCACTATCACCTTTACTTTTTAACTTCTCTCTAGAATATGCCATTAGGAAAGTTCAGGATAACAGGCAGGGTTTGGAATTGAACGGGTTACATCAGCTTCTTGTCTATGCGGATGACGTGAATATGTTAGGAGAAAATACACAAACGATTAGGAAAAACACGGAAATTTTACTTGAAGCAAGTAGAGCGATCGGTTTGGAAGTAAATCCCGAAAAGACAAAGTATATGATTATGTCTCGTGACCAGAATATTGTACGAAATGGAAATATAAAAATTGGAGATTTATCCTTCGAAGAGGTGGAAAAATTCAAATATCTTGGAGCAACAGTAACAAATATAAATGACACTCGGGAGGAAATTAAACGCAGAATAAATATGGGAAATGCGTGTTATTATTCGGTTGAGAAGCTCTTATCATCCAGTCTGCTGTCCAAAAATCTGAAAGTTAGAATTTATAAAACAGTTATATTACCAGTTCTGCTGTATGGTTGTGAAACTTGGACTCTCACTCTGAGAGAGGAACATAGGTTCAGGGTGTTTGAGAATAAGGTGCTAAGGAAAATATTTGGGGCTAAGCGGGATTAAGTTACAGGAGAATGGAGAAAGTTACACAACACAGAACTGCACGCATTGTATTCTTCACCTGACATAATTAGGAACATTAAATCCAGACGTTTGAGATGGGCAGGGCATGTAGCACGTATGGGCGAATCCAGAAATGCATATAGAGTGTTAGTTGGGAGACCGGAGGGAAAAAGACCTTTAGGGAGGCCGAGACGTAGATGGGAGGATAATATTAAAATGGATTTGAGGGAGATGGGGTATGATGATAGAGATTGGATTAATCTTTCACAGGATAGGGACCGCTGGCGGGCTTATGTGAGGGCGGCAATGAACCTCCGGGTTCCTTAAAAGCCATTTGTAAGTAAGTAAGTATGTACAATATTGTAGTATTGTGAAATTTTAATTTGCCTACCAATTTCTTTCTATTGCTCTATTAAAATTATAGCATGTAGCCTATTAACCTGTTGTATCCTATAGAATACATTGCCAATTTAAGGGTTAAATCGATTGTTCTTATTCGGAATTAAATCAATGGCTTTCTCAAAACACGCTATGAAATATTTGATATAAAAGAGTTTGTATCTCGAAAAGGAACCAAGAACGAGCAAAATTGTATTAAACTTTTTTGTTGGAAATATGTCAGAGAATAACCTCCTAAAATGAATAACATTACTTACTGTTCAATCCGTATAGGTTTTTAAATGTTCTCTCCATTTGTATGATGTAATTTTAAAATTCCGGACAATTAACTCTTTTCTAACCATATCAGAGATCGTACAAAAAAAAAAGAGTCGTGTCTGAAACTTAATTTCTTAAAAAGAGATAGATTTTGAAAATATGCAATTTATTTTTAATTTCAATACCTCAAAAACCATTCACTTCACCGTAATGAAACCTATATGCAAAAGGATGAAGTGTACAAAATATGAAGTCTTTACCTTAAAATTTTATAAAATAGAAGAAGTTTCACCCATTTCCTCCCACTTTAACTCAAAGCTTCCACCTCATCGCAACAGAAACTTGACTTCGTGTCACTTCAAGGAGGGATATTTCTCCGATTTCTAGTCCCCTGTGTTCAGCGTAACGTGTGCCACAGTTTGTAGAACTTTGACGTAGGCATTGCAGTAGTGGTGCTCCTATCTCATAGTGACTGTAGAAAATTAATTGCCAGAGAGTGTTGCTGTTGGAATTGGTTCTATTTACAAGTGTGTTAAGTAGCAATGGATGTACAAGCACAAAAACTAGGCAGAGGAAACACACATGCGTTTCTCCCTCCCAACCACCCACCTCTTAAAACTAAAGCAAAGTGTGCTTCCAGCTTTCACCTCCAGCGTTCGATGCTGCCACCGCTTGTAGGAGAAGGGTCATACATTTTAACCTCTCAACCCACCCACCCATCCACCCCTCTGTATTACGTCACCACCTAAGTGCCTCAATCTCCCCCACACCCTCTCAATATACACCCTCTTGACTATATAGCTGTCTGGACCGGGGTATAATGCAGTCACTAGAATCGTCGGGTTTACAACGCCGAAAAGAAACTTCACTGCCAACTTTTAACCCCCAACAACCGACATAGTTATTTCCCTCCTTTTTTTCATTTAGTAGGAATTTCCCAGCCTTTTATTGAAGTCTGTTATCCACTTCCTTCGTATTTCTTTTTGTACCAAACTTGCGATGATCATCTTCTCGCTTTTACAAGTTTCTACTAACAAACTCGAAACAAAAAAGGAAAAGAAAGTCTGGAGAGGGTAAAAAATAAGAAGATGAAGAACAAAAGAAATTGTTGCGAAAGTGTCTTTCACTTTTCCCAAACCCCCACCCCTCAACGCAGTCACCTCAGCGGTTCCCCGTTAAAGTTGTTCCCATGGCAACAAGAGGTGAAGGGTAAAGTGGGGTGAAATTGTATGTTTTTATCGCCTTTCGTTTGTTTGTTACCAAGTTTCAGCCTTCTGTGGAGTGAGGAGGGATTCTAGGTCGAACCTGGCGCCATGTAATGTCGATAAGACAGGATCCTGTAATTTTTTACTCGGAGGCACACCTGTGACCTGCCTAAACCTGGCGATTTATGACTTGTGTAACTAGACCTACAGATTAACAGGACGACATGGAGGTCAAAGTGACGATATAACTACGATTTTTCACGAACGGTACCGGAAATCCCCGACAGATTATAACAAAATGATGATATAAAAGTATCCATCTTGAATCTTGCTCACACTACTTTTAACACTTAAATATAAATGATTGATTAAATCAAAGAACGCTACAAAGAACACATTAAAGCAATAACTAGAGGACACAATACATCTACATATGCCGAACACATATTTATGCTAACCACACATACAATAACATAAATACAGACATGGAAATCCTACACATACAATCCAAAAACCAAAAACTCAACACACTAGAACAATATGAAATATACAGACACACTAAAACATATCAAATCCCCAACACACAGATCAATTTCAGAACACACACACTATTCGACTCCACTTTTCAACACGCAAACGCACCCCTACAACAGGTAGCGAAGTCGATATGACGCCGGGATCTAGTAGGCTCTGATGATGGTGTGATGCACCGAAACAGTTGTAAGCCACACGTGGTTATATAATTTAACACTAGTAAGTTTGCCATTTAATCAATCATTTGTATAAAAGTAGTTTCGATGTCAAATTAGAAAACTATTTTTTTTCCTTTATAGTAAGAGGACACAGAGAGGCGAAGATTTGTAGCTGATCGAGAATAGGATAATATGTAGGCCTAAATAACAATTAGGGTACACGCCATGGGGGACATGGGTGTAGATCTCTATGCTTTCTTGAGTTCGACACTATAATGAGGTGGTGTGGTTAGCACCACGCTCCGACCGCTTTTTACCCCCGGAGGAGGCTGACTGAACCTCTCGACCGTCCTGAAAGATTTGACAATAACATTGAACCCAGTACCTTTAAGTCGTAGGTTTCGTTTGAAAGTCATCTTACAACCATAAAGACAATGATACTTGCGTCTACTAAAAGTATTAAACCCAACATTGACATGCACACAGCGCTCTCTGAAGGAACGCAAACTTAAAATGTATAATATCCTTCGTTTATACAGGGTGTAACAGAACGTAACCGACAAATTTTGAGGAATGGTAAGTCACACAGAGAGGATAATTTTTTATTAAGAAACATGTTCGATGACACATACTTAAAGAGCTATGCAACCGAAAAATCAATATCTCTAGTATTTCTTTTTACAGAAACGAAATTTAATTTTCCATGAAAATTTACAACAGTTATTGAAATTGCATACCCCATGCTCTACTTCATTACATTTTTGACACCTTAGTAGCATTCATCATCCAACCTTGTCAAGCATGGCAGGGTTGTGTTGGATTTGTTGGATGATAAGACGAACTGAAGATACACTACACAGACCAATAGCAACTACAGCAGTGTAACACAGTTGTCAAGGACTTAAGGAACAAAATTATCCAACATACTCGATGCGGAATGCACTTCTAAAAATGACGCATAACTCATAAAGGACGCGTCATTGTCCTTTAAAAAATTGATCTATCGTTCATCAAATTTTGTCGGTGAGATCCTGCTACACTCTGTAGCTAGAAGTCTCCTAATATCGTGGTGGTCATGAAGTTATATTATTATTATTATTATTATTATTATTATTATTATTATTATTATTATTATTATTATTATTATTATTATTATTTGAACGGGTTACATCAGTTGCTTCTTTATGCGGATGACGTGGATATATTAGAAAATTCGCGAACTATTAGGGAAAACGCGAAAACTTTACTTGAAGCAGGTAATGAGATAGGTTTGGAAGGAAATCCCAAAAAAACAAAGTATACGATTATGTCTCGTGACCAGAACATAGTACGAAATGAAAATATATACATAGGAATTTTATCCTTTGAAAAGGTGAAAAAAATGAAGTACCTTGGATAAACATTAACAAATGCAAATGACACTCGAGAGAAAATTTAACGCAGAATAAATATGGGAAGTGCCTGTTATTATTCGGTTGAGAAGCTTTTGTCATCTGAAAAAACTTAAAGTTTGAATTTATAAAACAGTTATATTACCGGTTGTTTTGTACGGCTGTGAAACTTGGACTCTTGACTTTGGGAGAGGAAAAGAGGTTAAAGTTGTTTGAGAATAAGGTGCTTAGGAAAATATCTGGGGCTAAGAGAGATGAAGTTACAGGAGAATGGAGAAAGTTACACAACGCAGAACTGCACGCATTGTATTCTTCACCTGACATAATTAGGAACATTAAATCCAGACGTTTGAGATGGGTAGGACATGTAGCACGTATTGGTGAATCTATAAATATATATAGAGTTAGTTATATAATAATAATAATAATAATAATAATAATAATAATAATAATAATAATAATAATAATTTATTTTAGCTCGCAGAGTTAAGGCCGTAAGGCTTTCTCTTCCACTCAACCAGCGAAAGGTATACATACATATGTATGAACTTACAAAGAATTCAACAATTTGATTTAGATAAGAGCTACATGTATACAAGAGTTATTTACGAATTAAACAACACTATACTATGAACTATTAATTAAACACTGAAATACAAACTGTGTAGCAGAATTAATTTAAAATACATAGAATGTTAATATATTTCAAATAATGTTAGATAATAAAAAGAGATTATTATGAGACAATTTTGAAAATACAGCACAATCAGGATGATGTCTAAAGGAAGGAGTAACAATGTAGTCAGTGATAGTTTAAGTCAGTATGATTGGAGTGAAATGCTAAGAAGGTTACCTTTTAAGGTGTTTTTAGAAGTGTTTATTGTCTTGCAGCCCCTAATACTTTGTGACAAGGAATTCCATTGACGCGAGGTGGATACTGTAAAAGATGATGAATAACGAGATGTTCTATGAAGAGGTATACTTAACGTGCCACAGATAGTTGGAAGACCTGAGAGAAGAAGACCTTTGTGGAGGTCGAAACGTAGGTGGGAGGATAATAGGGCCTATTAAAATGGATTTGAGGTAGATGGATATGATGGTAGGGATTGAATTAATCTTGCTCAGGATAGGGACCGATGGCGGGCTTATGTGAGGACGGGAATGAACCTCTGGGTTCTATAAATGCCATTTGTAACTAAGTATTATTATTATTATTATTATTATTATTATTATTATTATTATTATTATCATCATTATTATTATTACAATAATCATGATGACTAAGATGACAACGATAATATTGTGATGTCGGCAGCAGGTGTTGTGATATCTTGGCCGGCGATCGTAGTCAGGACCAAGAAGCTTGTGTTTTCTTGGGCATGTGCAGAGCAGTATTCGGCCTTGGTCTAAACTGGCACTCCTTCTGCTTAGCATAGACAACATCAACGTCCTGCCTTTCTGGCAGGAGGCGAAATTGGGAAAGCATTAACCGTTAAAAGAAAACAATAGTTGGGCTTTTAAATTCAGCGATCGAACCCTTTCGTCAGCATTCCTTTTTAGATTTACTGAGCGCAGCAACGTCATTGAATTAACGCCAAAGAAAAGACTGGCAGTGGAGCGCGCGTCTTTTGTCTTATTGCGCTGTGGCTCGTTTAATCTCGTACAAAATAAACTGGAAGGAAGACTGGGAGGTATTCGAGATGGTCAAAGTAGAAATAATTGTCCGTGATCTGGGACAAAGTGGACGCCAGCTACAGTTTTATCAGAACCAATGCACCTGGTCCAGCCACTCGAAGATGCTGATGACCTTGTGGGCTCTTGGGAGTGGGGTTTTGTGCAACAACGGTACATGTGTAGTTGGACGTGAGACGTATGCTCTAGTTGTTGGAATTGCATAAAGTTGTTCTCTGTCTGGAACTGATCCATCTTACCTCAAATACCAGAGGCAAATAAGAAAAATGTTTGATAAATGAATTGAGTACAATTTCAACGCTACTACTCGTCTGGGGGAGAAATTCCGGGAAACTTTATTTATTTATTTATTTATTTATTTATTTATTTATTTACTTATTTACTTATTTACTTATTATTTATTTAATTATTTACTTATTTACTTATTTATTTATTTACTTATTTATCCATTTATTTACTTATTTATTTATTTACATTATTTATTTACTTATTTATCTATTTATTTACTTATTTACTTATTTATTTATTTACTTATTTACCTATTTATTTACTTATTTACTTATTTATTTATTTACTTATTTATCTATTTATTTATTTATTTATTTATTTATTTACTTATTTATCTATTTATTTACTTATTTACTTATTTATTTATTTACTTATTTATCTATTTATTCACTTATTTGCTTATTTATTTATTTACTTATTTATCTGTTTATTTACTTATTTATTTATTTACTTATTTATCTATTTATTTACTTATTTACTTATTTATTTATTTACTTATTTATCTATTTATTTACTTATTTACTTATTTATTTATTTACTTATTTATTTATTTATCTATTTATTTACTTATTTACTTATTTATTTACTTATTTATCTATTTATTTACTTATTTACTTATTTATTTATTTACTTACTTATTTTTTTAATTACTTATTTACTTATTTACTTATTTGCTTATTTACTTATTTGCTTATTTACTTATTTACTTATTTATTTATTTACTTATTTACTTACTTATTTATTTATTTACTTATTTATTTATTTATTTACTTATTTATCTATTTATTTACTTATTTACTTATTTATTTGCTTATTTATTTATTTATTTATTTACTTATTTAATTATTTATTTATTCACTTATTTATTTATTTGTTTATTTATTTATTTATTTATTTATTTATTTATTTGCTTATTTACTTATTTGCTTATTTTTTTATTTACTTATTTAGTTACTTATTTATTTATTTATTTATTTATTTATTTATTTATTTATTTATTTATTTACTTATTTATTTATTTACTTATTTGCTTATTTTTTATTTACTTATTTACATATTTATTCATTTACTTATTTACTTATTTGCTTATTTATTTACTTAATTAGTTATTTATTTATTTAATTATTTATTTATTTATTTATTTATTTATTTATTTATTTATTTATTTATCTATTATTTTGCTAATAAATGTAACACAAAATAAATGAAGAGTTCGCGGGAAAAGCGATGCATGTCACAGTTTTCTTAAGGTTGATGTCATTATCTAATTCAATGGATCACTGCGAAATTTAATGTTGTTCTTATGAAAAATGGTAAAAAGGAGAATTATCACCACGAATACAGTAATCCTTTCCTTTATTTTCTATAGAAACAGCACTACATCTTGCAGTTATAGACTCAATTAGATCATTATCTAATCCTTAACAGAAATGTGACATTTATCGTTTTTCCCGCGAACTCTTATAATATATACAGAAAAACGACGTAACACATTCTGTTAAGGTTGAGCAGCGAGGAGACGCGTGAGCTGTAGATATTGCCGTGGTTGGAAAGTTAAGCCTAAGAAATTAATTTCTTCACGACGCGTAAAATACGCCAAAAGGTCGTAATTTGTCGTAAATGTAAAAAAAAATGTAATAAATAGAAAACTTTCTGTTATACATTAAATAGTGTTAATTGTTACGCCAGTTTCTAGGCTACCAGCATGCATTACTTACAAATGACTTTTAGAGAACCCGCAGGTTCATTGCCGCCCTCACATAAGCCCGCCATCGGTCCCTGTCCTCAACAAGATTAATCCAGTTCCTACCATCATATCCCACCTCCCTCAAATCCATTTTAATATTATCCTGCCATCTACATCTCGGCCTCCCCTCAGGTATTTTTTCCAACTAACACACTTTATGCATTTTTGTACATCCTACACGCCCTGCCCATCTCAAACGTCTGGATTTAATGTTCCTTATTATGCCACGTGAAGAATACAATGCGTGCAGTTCTGCGTTGTGTAACTTTCTCCATTCTCCTGTAACTTCATTCCTCTTAGCCCCAAATATTTTCCTAAACACCTTATTCTCAAACACCCTTAATCTATGTTCTTCTCTCAAAGTCAGAGTCCAAGTTTCACAACCATAAAGAACAAACGGTAATATAACTGTTTTATAAATTCTAACTTTAAAGATTTTTTGACAGCAGACTGGATGATAAAAGCTTCTCAACCGAATAATAACAGGCATTTCCCATATTTATTCTGTGTTTAATTTCCTCCTGAGTATCATTTATATTTGTTACTGTTGCTCCAAGATATTTGAACTTCTCCACCTCTTCAAAAGATAAATTTCTAATTTTTATATTTCCATTTCGTACAATATTCTCGTCACGAGACATAATCATATAGGTCTACTTTGTCTTTTCGGGATTTACTTCCAAACCAATGTTTTTACTTACTTCAGGTAAAATTGCCGTGTAATATTAATAATATGTTCAGAAATATAAACAAATACTGGTATTGTGAATGCAATTTAGAAACAAAACACCATCTAAAGTATTGTCAACCTTTGTTCCAATTCTGGTGACTACGGAATAGATAACTTTGGAATAAACGAATGTCATATAACACGGAGCTCCATTTATTCTATAGTTAGGCTGTTCCATGAATAGCTATTCCAAGATTTATTCTGCGATCATACAATTGGGCCTTAATGAATTTAATCAGAAGTTACATGAGTTTATTTTTATTTTATTTTAGTTACTTACAATAGTTAATTAAAGATAATTTCTGTACATATAGACGATCCGGTTGTTACAAACCATGTGTGCCGCATAGTCTTCATTTTGTTTTATTTTGCGTTAATTTTTTACTGCTCTCTGTACAGTGAATTAGAGGACTGTCTGTATCGCAAATGGTGACATCCAGCTTGCTATGGCCAGTCGTGGGTGGAGTCTGAGGTCTCACTGCTAGATCTCACAATGTGCACGAAATTAACCAGGCAAGTTTCTGCAGCTAGGCGTGGCACCCGATTGATTTATTGTCACATGAATTTTCGCGTTTCTGCGTTCGACAATCCATTCTGTGCATTTTTAATCGAGAACCAGTTTACATTTATTGCTAACATGGTGCTCTAGACTTCAGATACTGAAGAATGCACCACGCAAAAAAGAGTAAATTAGTGGCTTCTGTTAAACAAAACTTCTGCTCTCACTTGACTGTCACAGAAACTGGCTGTGACATAAATTTATGAGCTGCTTGAAGCAGAAATTTATTTTTAAAATGGTTCATGTTTTATTAGCAACATGATTCCAGAACTAAATAACGGAAGTTTCATATACAGAAAACCGACCACCACCACCACCACCACACACATACACAACACATCGAATCACCCCACACAACACAAACATGCTGCATTCAGGACAATGGTACACAGATTACTCAACATACCCATGAGCCAACAACACTACAATGAAGAAGTAAACACAATCAAATACATAGCACAAGAAAACGGATACAATCCAAAAATAATAGACAACATCATAAGGAAGACAAAACAAAAACTCAACAAGCACAAAAACACACGAAACACAACACAAACACAAGAACACAAGAAATACATCACACTAACATACGAAAACAAAAACACACACAAGATCGCATCCTGATTCAGAAAACAGAAATACAAAATAGCATAGAGAACAGAAAACACACTACAAAGACATCTCAACACACAAACAACACAAACAAATAAATACAACCATACAGGCGTATACAAACTCACATGTAATAATTGCGACAGTTTCTACATTGGCCAGACAGACAGATCATTCCAAACTCGATACAAAGAACACATTAAAGCAATAACCAGAGGACACAATACATCTACATATGCCGAACACATAACTAATGCTAACCACACATACAATAACATAAATACAGACATGGAAATCCTATACAAACAACCCAAAAACCAAAACCTCAACACACTAGATCAATATGAAATATACAGACACATTAAAACACACCCTGATCAAATTCTCAACACACAGATCAATTTCAGAACACACACACTATTTGACACCACATTTCAACACTTTTCAACAATCGAACGCACCCAAACAACAGGCAGCGAAGTTCGAGATGACGCTGAGATCTAGTAGGCTCTGAGGATGGTGTGAAGAAGCACCGAAACAGCTGTAAGCTGCACATGCTTACACAATTAACACGAGCGAGATCGTCATTTAATCAATTACTGTATTTATTTTCTATTTACTGTTTGTTCATGAAGTTCGTTTCAACGTCAGCATCTTGATATAAGATGTGTTGGGAACACAATTAAAATAAAAACACCTATAGATTTCGATAACGAAGTTAAAATCCACTGCTGAATTTTCTGTTCCATTCCATCACCTCCGCCCACCTATACTTTTGGATTTAAAATTTCATCCCCTATTTTCAGACGCATCATTTTAAAAGGAATAATAACCTCTAACAAAAAATAATTAATTCAGTCATCTGTTTCTGAGATGGAGTCAGAAATGTAACATTTGGTGAATAACATTCATTAATTCATTGTTTTCTTCCTAAGATCAGGTCTTTCACAGCTGACCCACATATCTTAATGTCGCCTATCATCTGATATCTTCTTCTGCCCAGAACTTTTCCCTCATTCACCATTCCTTTCAGTGTATCCTTCAATAGGCAGTTTCTTCTTAGCCAGTGACACAGTCAATTCCTTTTTCTCTTCCTGATCAGTTTCAGCATTATTGTTTCTTCACCCACTCTTTCCAGGACAGCTTCAATGACAATAATATGGTTATAGAGATTAAAAATGAATATAACGCATACTTCACGGCCTGCTGGTAAATACCCGAAGATCCTACACACATAATACAATCTAAGATGTTAAAGCTTGTATAACAAAACAAAAGTAATAATAAATAAGGCTGGATAATTTCACGACAACAGGAACTCTAGTCATACCAAACAAACGATAGATTTGTTTTCTAGTACACACAGTAATAGTACGGTACCTTCATAATACGGACTAATACTGGCCTTCTATGCCCAAGGTTGCGGGTTCGATCCCGGGCCAGGTCGATGGCATTTAAGTGTGCTTAAATGCGACAGGCTCATGTCAGTAGATTTATTGGCATGTAAAAGAACTCCTCCGGGACTAAATTCCGGCAAATCCGGCGACGCTGATATAACCTCTGCAGTTGCGAGCGTCGTTAAATAAAACATAACATAACAGACTGATATCAACTAAAGTTTAATCAATTAAATTATACGTTTCTGGCTATAGGTATCTCAAACTATCATTTTTTTATTTTGCTAGGCGGTTAGGGTTTATCACCCTCTTTAAAATGATGTCTAGAGATGGAGGGTGCAATTTAAAATTAAAAAAAAGGGACTGGCTGGGATTGAAGTAGTGAAAGATAAATTTCAATCGGCAGTTGTTCTCATCTTTCCACTTGATAACTAAATCGACGTGTTTTTTTCCTGAAAATCGTGTCCTCTGTATATCTAAAATTATCCGTATTTAAGGTGAAAGTTTAAAATAGTGACTAATATCAATTCATTAAAAATCTCAGTAATTTTTTATCGTTTCTCGGGTTCTTTGGTAAATAAACAGAAGAAATACCAATATTGAATATTTGATATTATTCAACATATTCATTCGGCATTCGCTAATGTCTATTTTTCACTAAAATTCGTAGTTAAGTTACAGAATTATTTATATTTAACAACGTTTTGTTGTCCACACCTGTGGAGTAACGCGTCTGGCCGCGAAACCAGTTGGCCCGGGTTCGATTCCCGGTCGGGACAAGTTATCTGGTTGAGGTTTTTTTCCGGGGTTTTCCCTCAACCCAATATAAGCAAATGTTGGGTAACTTACGGTGTTGGACCCCGGACTCATTTCACTGGCATTATCACCTTCACCTCATTCAGACGCTAAATAACCTTAGATGTTGATAAAGCGTCGTAAAATAACCTACTAAAAAAACAACGTTTTATTATCTTTTGTCATCTAGTCTTCTGTCAAAAAATCTGAAAGTTAGAAATTATAAAACAGTTATATTACCGGTTGTTCTGTATGGTTGTGAAACTTGGACTCTCACTTTGAGAGAGGAACAGAGACTAAGGGGATTTGAGAATAAGATTCTTAGAAAAATATTTAGGGTTAAGAAGGATGAATTTACAGGATAATGGAGAAAGTTACACAACGCAGAACTGCACGCATTGTATTCTTCATCTGACATAATTAGGAACATTAAATCCAGACGTTTGAGATGGGCAGGGCATATAGCACGTATGGGCGAATCCAAAAATGCATATAGAATGTTAGTTGGGAGGCCAGAGGGGAAAAAGATCTTTGGCAAGGCCGAGACATAGATGGGAGGATAATAGTCTATTAAAATGGATTTGAGGGAGATGGGATATGATGAGAGAGACTGGATTAATCTTGCACAGGATAGGGACCTATGGCGGGCTTATGTGAGGGCGGCAATGAACCTCCGGGCTCCTTAAAAACCATTTGTTTTATTATATTTTAGTGGTTCTTATTTATTTCGCTGATGCGATGGTGATTTGTTAAATAAAAAGTTGAAGGTAACGTTTCATTTGTTATTATTGTTGTCGTTGTTGTTTTGTTTGTTATAGTTGATATATTATATTTGCATAATTTTAACATATTTACAATAAGATAATAGTTATAAATGTAATATTTTATTAATTTATTATTAAATTTAATATTAACAACAAAAAATAATAGTCAAAATTAAGTTGGAACGTAATCCATCCACATTTGGGATAATTTTTCAGGATTTTGACCTCGCCCTATTTCCTGTAGTGTTGGTAAAAGCACATAAAAATTCACTGTTATTTCTAATTAATGTAGTACAGCATAGTTCAATCAAGAGCGACGTCTTGCATAATTGTTCCGTGATATCTGAACGGCCGTCTCCTACGTGATTATCAAAACCATTGGCGTGACATGATCAGAAGTGTCACTGCAAGTTGATCTCTCCTCCTAATTGAGTCCTTTGTAACATATCGAACATTTCACCGAACTGTCACAATCTGTGAGTAAAACCTTCCCACTGAAAACAGCAGCTTTCCATGATATACGTTTCAAACTAACTTCTCTTTGACATCTCATGAAAATACCAGCAGTGTTAGTTTTAATAAAATAACAGAACAGTCATAACTGAGTTGCCACTAGCAACCTCTGCTATGTCACGTGAACTACAGCTGTCCAATGGAGGGGGAATTGACTGCATTTCGATTTGAGTTAGCTATGTGTGCCTTCGCACTTAACGTTTGCACATAGTCACTTCCTTCTTGTAATCCTAAACGACTTATAGTTTCGAAACATTTCATCATCATCATCATCATCATCATCATCATCATCATCATCATTCAAGAATTAGGCCAATATTGCCTGTTTCACCTCCAGAAGAGTTAAAAGCCTAACTGGTCCCTTAATCGATTCTTTGGTCTTCAATTATGTAGTCAGCCCCATTACGTGGTCACACGAGTTCTTCGTCCATTTCTCAATAACGGAATTTATGCAGTATACAGGGTGTCTCAGGATAAATGTAAAATACTTCAGGATGATGTAGTTTAGGTTAATCTACATCGATTTAAGCCGATACACCTACATCCAAAATGTAACGGTTGGGAAGTTATCGATGGGAGAACTTTTAAATGGAGAGAGGCATTATAGACGTATTTCTACATTTTAGATCAGGAGTCATCAGCACAGTGCACCCTCGGGCTAGCTCTCTTATCCGCGGATATGGGATGCATTACACATTACAAATTGAAAACAAAGAATCCATAAATTTTCTAGACATCACAATAACAAAAGTAGACTACAAAAACATATTCAAAGACTACAGAAATCCCACAACAACAACAACACACATACACAACACATCCAACCACTCCACACAACACAAACAAGCTGCATTCCGAACAATGGTACACAGGCTACTCAACATACCAATGAACCAACAGGATTACAACGAAGAGCTAAACACAATCAAATACATAGCACAAGAAAACGGATACAACCCTAACATAATAGACAACATAATACGTAAGACAAAACATAATCACAAAAAAACATAAGAATACAACACGAACACAAAAAATACATCACACTAACATACGAAAACAAAATCACACACAAAATTGCAACCTCATTAAAAAATTAAAGTACAACATCGCATACAGAACAAATAACACTCTACAAAAACATGTCAACACACAAACAAACTAATACAACCACACAGGCGTATACAAACTCAATTGTAATACCTGCAACAACTTCTACATAGGATAGACAGGCAGATCATTTCAAGCACGTTACATCACAGCCATAACAAAATTACAAAACACCTCCACATAGCAGAACACATCACAAATGCTAACCACACCCATAGAGACATCAACACAGACATGGAAATACTGCACATCCAACCAGAAAGTCAGAAACTAAACACACTAGAACAATATGAAATATACAGACACACAAACACACACCCCAGCGAAATTCTCAACACACAACTCAATTTCAGAACACACACACTCTTTGACTCTACACTATACCACAGGAACACAGCCTCACAGGAAACAGAGCAAGTGGCGCCAAGACCAACAACGACCAGTTCTGAAGATGACCCATAAATAGGTCGAAACATGTAAACGAAGTACGTTGGAATTTAACACAGGAAAGTCTTCATACATATTCCGAAGTGACACAGTGCTAAAAATTGTGTAATCAAGATGTATATGGAAATTTTCTGGACCGAGTTACCTGAAAAAAGAATACTGTAGCCATTGATTCAGGAAACTATATTACAGAAATATTTCACAGATGTAATAATAATAATAATAATAATAATAATAATAATAATAATTCTTACTTACTGGCTTTTAAGGAACTTCACATAACCCCGCCATTGGTCCCTATCCTGAGCAAGATTAATCCAGTCTCTATCATCATATCCCACCTCCCTCAAATCTATTTTAATATTATCTTCCCATCTACGTCTCGGCCTCCCTAAAGGTCTTTTTCCCCTCCGGCCTACCAACTTACACACTATATGCATTTCTGGATTCATCCATACGTGCTACATGGCCTGCCCATCTCAAACGTCTGGATTTAATGTTCCTAATTATGTCAGGTGAAGAATACAATGCGTGCAGTTCTGTGTTGTGTAACTTTATCCCTCTTAGCCCCAAATATTTTCCTAAACAACTTATTCTCAAACACCCTTAACCTATGTTCCTCTCTCAAAGTGAGAGTCCAAGTTTCACAACCATACAGAGCAACCGGTAATATAACTGTTTTATAAATTCTAACTTTCAGATTTTTTGACAGCAGACTGGATGATAAAAGCTTCTCAGCCGAATAATAACAGGCATTTCTCATATTTATTCTGCGTTTAATTTCCTCCCGAGTGTCATTTATATTTGTTACTGTTGCTCCAAGATATTTTAACTTCTCCACCACTTCAAAAGATAAAATTTCCAATTTTTATATTTCTATTTCGTGCAATGTTCTCGTCACGAGACATAATCATATACTTTGTCTTTTCGGGATTTACTTCCAAACCTATCTCTTTACTTGCTTCTAGTAAAATTCCCGTGTTTTCCCTAATCGTTTGTGGATTTTCTCCTAACATATTCACGTCATCCGCATAGACAAGCAGCTGATGTAACCCGTTCAATTCCAAACCCTCTCTGTTATCCTGGACTTTCCTAACTCTATAATAATAATAATAATAATAATAATAATAATAATAATAATAATAATGTTTAAGTACCTGTATTGGCAGACATATCAAGATTACTAGCTCCATCGCACTCGTCAGAAATTATAGGATCATGTACCATAGCCAGTCAATTCAGTGGTCCATCGTGCCAGTTAGTGCCGCCAGCAGATCCACTCTGATCGCAGTGACAGCTAATATGCCGGATACTGTAATCTATAATTTAGATACGAAGTCATGACAACTGATTGATGTCGCTACACCGTGCGGTCACGACTTCAGACTGGGAACAGCCCAACTGGAATGTAATGAGACGAATGCTGGCTGAGGTTGTGTGATTTAAATCCATCTCTTTTGGGTATGTGACAAAAATTATAAAGTCAGAAGTAAATATTTAGAAATATAAGACATCGTATTATTTGTAACAGCCTATCATCTCCGTTCAGTCCAATATTAGACCTCATCGGTCTACTGCGGTCTCAATGCATCGTCGTGCTGGTTGTCCCACATTTCCTTGGTGAGAGGGGAAAATATTTGGGCTTTAGCATCATCTTTATTATTTTTCTGTTCTTAATTCGGGTAATCTATAATTTTCAGAATTTCCTGTACTAATGTAAGTAATGTATTACACATTCTATATACAGGTTGAACTATTAATATAATTAATTTCAAGAGGATTATTCTTTGAGATATTTCAAACAAAAGTTTTAAATAAAATTTCGCTCGTTTTAGCTTCCTTCCTTACTTACTTACTTACTTACTTACTTACTTACTTACTTACTTACTTACTTACTTACTTTCTTACTTACTTACTTACTTTTAAGGAACCCGGAGGTTCATTGCCGCCCTCACATAAGCCCGCCATCGGTCCCTATCCTGAGCAAGATTAATCCACTCCCTATCATATCGCACCTCCCTCAAATCTATTTTAAAATTATCCTCCCATCTACGTCTCGGTCTCCCTAAAGGTCTTTCTCCCTCAAGTCTCCCAACTAACATTCTATACTCATTTCTGTATTCATCCATACGTGCTACATGCCCTGCCCATCTCAAACGTATAGAATTAATATCAGGTGAAGAATACAATGCGTGCAGTTCTGCGTTGTGTAACTTTCTCCATTCTCCTGTAACTTCATCCCTCTTAGCATCAAACATTTTCCTAAGAACCTTATTCTCAAAAACCCTCAATCTCTGTTCCTCTCTCAAAGTGAGAGTCCAAGTTTCACAACCATACAGAACAACCGGTAATATAACTGTTTTACAATTTTTTTCAGTTTTTTTGAAAGCAGACTGGATGACGAAAGCTTCTCAACCGAATAATAACAGGCATTTCCCATATTTATTCTACGTTTAATTTCCTCTCAAGTGTCATTTATATTTGTTACTGTTGCTCCGAGATATTTTAATTTTTCCACCTCTACAAAGGATAAATTTCCTATTTTTATATTTCCGTTTCGTACCTTAATTTAACTTGTAGCAGAAATAAATTACATATTGATACACGTAAGTACATGCATAGTAGGACCCAAAATATCTTAATTTCGTCTCAAATGAAGACGCGAAGACCACCAAGAGAATCTCTGCCGTAAGGAAGTAGCTAGAAAGTGTTTACTCTATATTATTCAAGGCGGCAACCCTTTGTACGTCCCACAAGCATCTGGATTATGGAACCGCCGCGCAAGATGTAATGAAGCTGACAAGATTAAGGACGAAATGAATGAGGTGGAAAGGTCTCTGCAGGAATGTGACGGTGCAGATAGGAACATGGCGGCGCGGCGTCGTGGTTGTGTTTGAGGCCGTTGCGATGGAAACGACGATAAAGTGGACATCTTGCAAAGCATGTTAACCTTGAAATTATAATTGAGTTTGTTCCATGAAACTGTATGGCAGTTATTCTGAAAAATGTCGAAAATAATGGAATAAAAATTTAATATTTTATCATATTACTCATGTACTTAGTTTCAGGGATATACTTTAAATTTAGTCAAGGAAATGTATTTATTAATTATCCATTCACTATTTTCTGCTCACCCATAACAATTTTGTGTTCGACGAAAATGAAATCGTGTTGGCTAAAAGAATTGGAATATATATACCTAATGTTGAAATATTTGGTCTCACGGGTTTATAATTTATTTATTTATTTATTTATTATTCATTTATTTATTTATTTATTATTTATTTATTTATTTATTATTGATTTATTTATTATTTATTTATTTATTATTCATTTATTTATTTATTTATTATTCATTTATTTATTTATTATTTATTTATTTATTATTTATTTATTTATTATTCATTTATTTATTTATTTATTTATTTATTATTCATTTATTTATTTATTATTTATTTATTTATTATTTATTTATTTATTTATTTATTTATTTATTTAACCTGGTAGAGATAAGGCCATCAGGCCTTCTCTTCCCCTGTACCAGGGGATTACAACTACAATATTAAGAATACAATTACAATTATAATTACAATTAATATTAAATTTACAGATACAATAAAAATCAAAGTACTAAAAGATTAACTGATTAATAAAACTAGACAGTTTATCGTAAAAGTTAAGAAGAGAGAAGCATTTCTCTTTTTGATTAAGTACAAATTAAACCTACTCTACGCAGTAAGAAAATGCTTAATAAGCTTGCTTTTGAACGCTACTAAATTCCAACAGTCTCTGATGTCACTGGGTAGGGTATTCCACAAGCGCGAGAGCGAGATTGTGTATGATGATGAATACGATGATGTCTTATGTGTTGGTATGGCTAGTATGCGGCTATTTTGCGTGCGTGTGAAGAGATTATGATATGATGACAGGTAACTGAAACGGGAGGCAAGGTGACGATAAGAATATGGAGTCGGCCTGAGTGTCACAATTGATAGAGTGTTGGTCTTTTGTGCCTTCTGTGTCCGAGGTTGCGGGTTCGATCCCGGCCCAGGTTGATGGCATTTAAGTGTGCTTAAATGCAACAGACTTATGTCAGTATATTTGTTGGCATGTAAAAGAACTCCTGCGGGACAAAATTCCGGCACACCGGCGACGCTAATATAACCTCGACAGTTGCGAGTGTCGTTAAATAAACAATACCTGATTTAAAATTAAAAATATACGAGTATATGGACGTTAAGGAATAGAAGTGGAAAAACACTGGAAAAGATATTTGCCCCTTCTGAAGCCAGATCTAAGATGCAAAGCACATAATTTTATTACTTACTATGCCCAGAAACTGAAAGCTTAAGAAACTTAATTAATTATATATTTATTTATTCTGGCAGAGTTAAGGCCATCAGGTATTCTCTTTCACTTCACCCAAACAATAAAATATCATATAAGAAATTATGCGGAATTAATAATAAAAATTACCTCTGATTGAGGTTCTGGCTGATATGTACATCTATTATCAGGCAGTACATCTCATTTGACGATATGTGTCAGAGGAAGAACAATTGTTTGTATACATCTGAAGTCTGATTAGTTTAATATGTAGCTAGTCGGCGATGCATGCAATGGAGGGGAAAAGGAACTGGCCACCCTACCCCATTATCTCCTGGCCTAGTTGCCTCATAAGTGATGCCTTCTTGGTATCACTTGTGAGGTTCAGACCTGTCTTCGGACAGTTGAGTGAACAACAATAATAATAAAAAGTTCGAAAAATTACAATAGGTGAACTACTATTTTGGCTTAAGTGTGTGAAATTAGAACTTTTTTCCTTTTTGTTAAGATTGGTGAAGGCTACAAGAAATTATACCTAACACAGTCGGGTTATGTTTTGTACGGTACTTAAAATTTCATTATGTAATAACAAAATTTACATGATATGTATGATGATGATGATGATTATTATTATTATTATTATTATTATTATTATTACTATTACTACTATTATTATTTCCATGATGTGCGATATATTTATACCCATTCGTTAAGAATGCTTGGTCTAATTAGATCTATAACTTATTCTTTTTCTACTCCGATGTGTTTATTAATTTTATACTATACATTGGTTAGATCCAAGCTTGAATATGCATCTTTTGTATGGAACTCCATTACTTCCACTGACTCGGCTAAATTGGAGAATATTCAAATAAAATGTATTTCCTTGTGTTCTTATAGATTTTTACCTTATTCCGATGATTATAAATGTGATATCAACTGCAAATATTTTAATTGCTGTAGTTTATTTACCAGACATCACGATCTTGATTATGTATTTTTTTTTTGTGAAGTTATTAAGGGTGATATTGATTGTGAATCTTTCCTAAGCAATATCAGTCTTTGTATTCCTGCTAAGAGTTTACAAATTCATATTTTTTTTTATAATAGAAATTCTAAATCTCTGTCTCCGGTCTGCAGATGTATAAAATATGCTAATTTGCATGGATTGAACTTGGATCCATTTAATGTGTAGTATACACTTTCTGGAGTTTTATGTCAGTTATTATTAATTTATGTCTTTTGTTTAGATATGTATTATAATATTATTCTCGTCGTCTTTTACATCACTTGTACTATATTAATTTATATGATTCCATCCTTTCATTTTCAATTATTATTTTAATTGCCATTATTTTAATAATTATTCCTACGTAGTTTTATTGTAATTTAAAACTTGTCAGGTGGTGAACTGTTATTGGCCCCTGGCTGTTGTACAGCACAGTAAATAAATAAATAAATAAAAAGTAGGAAGAAAAGATTCTTGGAGGAGATAAACTGAGAATGGGGACCGGCATACATTTCATTTACCGGAAACTCCGAGTACGTTATCTACTAGGAAATATGGTTTAATATACTGGGTGTTCATTTCAAAATGTGTCATGACGTCACTGTTGTGAGTCAGCGATTTGAAGCGAGTTTCAGCTTTTATGTCCGAGAAGTTGCCTATTAATCAAAGCGTTCAATCGGAACTTGAGAACGTGTACGGTATAACTTGAACGTCGTAGCGACAGATGGCGGTCTGTACGGTCTGTGTGCTACCATAACCTCTTTCGAACTGTGTTTTGTGCGGGCAAGTCGTACGCAGGGTATTTGTTATCATCCGTTGCATACTGCAACATTCTACAACCCAAATCAAATGCTCCGTGTCCATGTTGACCGTCGAAGTCAATGTCAACAAATACGTAAATGATCGTCTTAACCCTCTCACCATATCCCGACAGTGAGAAAAAAACTCACCTCAGTACGTATTTCCAAACAGTTCACATTCCTGTCACTACCGGCGTTACATTCATCCATTCATTCATTTATTTTATTCCATAGATCTTACATGAGCAATGAAGCTTTAAGATGTGGAACATGTCAACATTTTACAATATTACAATTACAATTTTTACAAATTTTTATAGTTTTACAATTTAGTAATTTTCTACAATTTTTACAATTTTGTACAATTTTTTTACATTTTTTTACATTTTTTTTACATTTTTTTACATTTTGGCGAGATGTAGTGAGATGAGATGAGGTCCGAGGATTCGCCAAAATATTACCCGGCATTTGCCTTTTCGGTGGGGGAAACCTCGGAAAAACCCAACCAGGTAATCAAATCAAAGGGGGTAATCAAATCAAAGGGGTTGATGTCAAGGACTCGCCATAGACCATCCGGCTTCAGTCCCACGGCTGGGGAAAACCTCCGAAGAAACCAAAGTCCAAAGGGGGGTCCAACCCAAGCCCGAACGCAGCTCCGGATCAGCAGCCCAGCGAGTCTGTCGACTGACCAACATCGATGGCTCTACTAAAAGTATACAATACATAGCCAATCAGATTATTAAATTTACAAACGCAAACGATCATTCATAAGTTGAGCTATATTATAATACAAAACAATTTAATTAAATTTAAGGCATAAACAATTCAACCAGTTGTGATATACAGAAATTGATAATACATATCATGCAAACTACTTCAAATTACAAACACAAACAATTTATCAGTAGAGCTATATAGATTACTATTCAATTTAAAGCATATACAATTCATCGGCCAAAACTATACAAATATATACAATACAAAGTAGCATACTTTCATTAAGCTATACAAATTTGTGTAATTAATATCAAGTAGATTAATTCAATTTATAATCATAAACAATTCATCAGTTGAGCTATACATATTACCATTCAATTTACAGTAGGTCTGTATACAATTCATCAGTAGAGCTACACTGACTAGTAATCATTTAAGAACATATACAATTCATCAGCCAAACTATACAAACATATACAATCAAATTAGTTCAATTTACAAACTTATTTTCGTTAAGCTATACAATTCATATGAAGTAGATTAATTCAATTTATAAGCTTAAACAATTCATCAGTTGACCTATACAGTATACTATTCAATTTACAGTACATACAATTCATCAGTTATGCTAAACAAAAATACAATACATAGTAAACAGATTAAGTCAATATAAAAACATATTTTAGTTGAGCTATATAAAATTGTACATGTCATTTAAGTAGAATAATTCAATTCACAAGCATAAACAATTCATCAATTACCGCACGTATCGGTACGTACTTCCAGAGTCCGTGGGTATCCAAGGACTCTGCGTACTTCAGAATGAACGCCGTACTTGCTAGGCAACTTCTCTCGCATTTAGGTAATACGCCTCTGCGGGAGTGTAGGAATATTGAATTCTCTAGGCTCACTGGCTAGCCACATGACGATATACAGCGAGCCATGACACACTTTGAACTGAACACGCAGTAGAAATATAGTATAGTGGACAATTTAAGTTAACGTTTATCTTTCCTTATTGAAAAGCAGATAAAATGAAAAGCAAACATTTCGAGTGTCACGTGATTTTGAAAAGTAATGCTATTGGTATAAATCCACAGCTTACGTTACTGTAGTAACATGTATTCGATTCAGATCGATGGGAAACTCTGCTTTAATTCACACATCCATCGTTAACTGGTTCGCAGTTCCCAGTTCCTGTCCTTTAAAAATAGTTTCAGTAATATTTGATCATCGTTTTATAATACTTAACTGTAGACAGATACAAAAAAATTAATATAATGTATAATTTCAAACAGTTGCATGATTATGAAGCACAAACACCGTAGCTAGATGAAATGTGAAGCGTTCAAATATTTGCATTGTGGTAAGAGAATGTAACTTGTGCCGGTTTTCCACTCCGTCGCTGGGATGGACTTGGCACGGCGAGAGCGGACTCTTCCCACCTGTGCGCTCTGCCCACATGCCCACGTAACTGGTGTTAAAGTCTGCCTCGTGTGCTGCAAGTGAACAGCTCATGGCTAAGTCACGAATGCTACACCAAGATTAGTTACCCAAAAGAGTTTACAATTGCGCTGTCACTAGTAATGTAACAATATTGCTACTGCCAGTACCAATATCATCTATTAATTCTGTACCTCTGAAATATTCCAAGTCCATTTTATTAAGTTTAGGGTACAGGAAGACACAATTTCAGTGTTTCCTTTTGATCCCTGGTAACGTTACAAACCTATTCCTTTTATTTTCGGTATAGTGGAACCGTAGTACACTTTGAAAAGTGTAAGACACAGTATAGAAGTAAGAAGAGTTATGTGGGACTTATCGTGGTATATACCTAATATATTTTCATTTCTTTTGAAAATGAATTCAATTCGACATCAGTCGTTCAGGACTTAACAGAGTGTGCCTGCAGATACATCTCATCCTAAGGAATCCAGAAAAGCTATAATTATTTATTTATTACATTTATTCATTAGTTCGTTTATTTGATTATTTCTTTATTCGTTTCTTCCTTTATTTATTTATTTATTTATTTATTTATTTATTTATTTATTTCTTTTGTTCGTTTATTTGATTATTTATTTATTTATTTATTTATTTATTTATTTATTTATTTATTTATTTATTTATTTATTTTGTTCGTTTATTTGATTATTTATTTATTTATTTATTCGTTTATTTATT